>NC_091958.1:11700339-11790339 GCF_031021105.1 Erythrolamprus reginae
CCCCAACGAGAGAGGGAGGGGCTTCCTCCCCAAGAGCCCGAGCCTCCCGTCCTTCTGCAGCGTCTGAAGGATGGGGTTGGCACGGGCCCATCCCGCGAGGAGCAGGGAAGGGGGTCCCCGCTTTAGGACGCCCCGCTTGACATGACCGAGGAGGACCCCCCCCCATTTTCTGCAGGTGAGAACCAAACTTGGGTAGGTTTCCTACACTCCCGATTGCGGGAACCCGGAGGGAGGGGATGGGGGGCGGCGGCGGCAACTTAGGGACCCCCTCCTCGGTCTAAACGTCAGTTTGGGGACAGAAAACGCGCCTCCGAGAGGTTTTTTTTTTCTAACTCATCTACAGGGAAACGACCAGGGCTGGAGCCGCCCCGAGAAGTTAAAAAGAAAAGGACCGGATTCCTTTTCACCAAAAGCGCAGTTCCCCGGTTCTCTTGCTTGCAATTTGGGGTGGGCGTTTCCATTTATCCGGGAAATCCCGCTTAGTATCCACGGCCTTTCTGGCACCCAGAGATGCTCGGAGCGCCCCTTTTCCAAAGGGAGGGGGGGGAAGCTACTTCCCCAACACGTGCCCGAGGAAGCTCCCTGTTCCTTCAACAAGGAAAGATACATTCCCTTGCCCCCCCCCCCCCTCTCCGGCCGTCACCGGTCCCAAAAATATTTAAAGAAAGCTCTTCTCTGCCAAATCCGCGGATTTCCACTAGTTCGGCTCTTGACAGCCGATCTGTCAAAGCCAAACAGGAGCCGGCAAGGAACCATGAGGCTTGCCAGTTCCAGTGGGTTGGGGAAGGGGAGTCTGGCGGCGGGGGGTTTGCTTTGCATAGAGATAAAACGGGCCCAGCTACAACACGACCTTCACACGTACGCACACATAGCGTCCCCATTCTGGAATTTTTTCTCCCTCTTTTAAAAAGGAAGCCTTTGTTGCAAGGGCGCGCAGAGGAGGCGGGACTGTCCGCAAGACGGGGAGTGGTGGGGAGTCCCCACGGACCACAAATGGTGTGGGGAGGATAGGTTCCAGTCCGCAAGACGGGGAGTAGGGGGGAGGTGCGCCCGACCCGCTAATTTGCCCTATAAGTCGTCTTGCCCACTAAAAATAATTCTATTTTTATCCTATCCTATCCCATTCCACTCCATTCTATTCTATTCCATTCAATTCCATTCTATTCTATTCTAAAAGTAACTCCAATAACATCAAGGTTAACATATCCTTCCATCCTTCCGAGGTGGGTAAAATGGGGACTCGGATTGTTGTGGGGCAAGGGGCTTAGAGAGGGCTGTAAAAACACTAGGAAGTGACTTATAAGTCTAAGTGCTGTTGCTCTTGTTTCTCCAGCCGAGAATTTGCGAGCGAGCGCTAACTTGGGAAGACGAAGGGCTCTTTCTTTTTTTAAGTGAGAACGTAAATTCCTCGGCTCGTCCCCAAAGAAACCTTCCGCCTTGAGTAGGGGCAGCTGGGGACATCCCGTTTTTGCCGAGGGAGGGCCGCGAACTACTTCTAACCGGCACTTTTGTCTGCTGCCAAACGCCCCGAGCCCGACCCTGAGAAGACCCAAAGCCTTCAAGCGTTCAGGGAGGGAAGGGGGAAAACTCACACCTACTTTTCTCCCTCTCTGTCTCCCTCTCCCTCTATCCCTCCTTTCTCTCTTTCTCTCCCCTACCTCTTTCTTTTCTTTCTTTCTTTCTTTCGTTCTTTCTTTCTTTCTCTCCCTTTCTATCCTCTCTCCCCACTCCCTTTCTCTCCCCCCTCCCCTATCTCTCCCCTCTCTTTCTTTCTCCTTCTCCCTCCTCTCTCCCTTTTTCTCTCTCTCCTTCCCTCTCTCCTTCCCCCCTCTCTCTTTCTCTGTCTCTCCTTCCATCTCTCTCCCTTTCTCTCTTCTCCCCCCTCCGCCCCTCTCTCTCCCTTTCCCTCCCTGCGTCCCCCCGTCCCCCCCGCTCCCCAGCATCACTTACCAGCGCGTGCCCTGGAGCTAGTGGGAGAATTTCAAACCGGTCGCCGCCGATGCTCAGCCAAAGATTTTCCGTCTGGGAATCGGATTGTTTGCACCGTCGCCTCCACTTCTTGAGTTTTACGTTTCCGCGCCCCTCTCTGCACCCCCCTCCCCCGGGAATCTTTAAAAAAAAAGCGGGGAGAAGGGAAGAGGAGAGAGGATGAAAGGGGGGGGGGGAATCAAAAGAAAGCGAGATGGACTTTTAAACGCGGTCCCCGGCCAAAGCGGAACGCGCGCTAAGTTTGCCTTTCCTGCTCCTTCAGCCAAGCGCAGTACTTTTTCTTTAAAAACAGAAAAATCCCCACACACATACACACACAACCCCAAAACCTCGAATCAAGAAGCGGTAGCCGCTGGCTCCCCCCTCCCTCCCCTCTCCCTCGTCCAAGTTCATTGGGCGGCGGAGAGATCTGAAGGGAGAGAAAGGGGGGGAGGAAGGAAGGTCGGGGGTGGGAAACCCCTCCTCTCGCTTTGCCAAAGAGCGCTCGGCGAATCGATGCGCTGCGCGTTTGATTGGGTCTCCCTGGCTTGCAAAAAAAACCCAAGGTACGTGGGGGGGGGGGGAACTGGGTGGTTGCGTGTGCGGGGGGGGGAGAGAACGTGGTGGGGAGGGTGCTAGAAGGAGAAGAGGCCGGTCTCTTAACTGTGTCCTCAAGTGCTTTACGAACGTGGATCAGAAGGTAGAGCCAAGCACCCACTCGAGTGCCAATTGCAACCCCTCCCGCTCCGCTCTCTCTCCCCCCTGCCTCCCCCCTCCTCTTCGCCCCCCCCCCCTCCTTTGTGTAGCGGAGAAGGTATTTAATAACAGAGAAGCAAATGACGGGCCCGCGCCTTTAAGACCCAGCTGCTCTCTCTGGCTTAAGAGAAAGTGCAGGAAACGTCAATAGTAAATAACTCTCATTTCTCTCTCTCTCTCTCTCTCTCTCCTCTCTCTCTCTCTCTCTCTCTCTCTCTCTCTCTCTCTCTCTCTCTCTCTCTCTCTCTCTCTCTCCTCTCTCTTCTCACTCTCGCTCTCTCTCTCGTCTCTCTCTCTCTCTCTCTCTCGCGAGGTGGGGGCCGGAGGAGAAAAAAACGGGGGGTTGGGGTATTCCCCCCTCTCTCTCCCCCGTCCCTCCGTCCCCTCCCCTCTCTCTCCTCTCTCTCCTCTCTCTCTTTCTCTTTCTCTCTCTCCCCCCTTCCTTCCTGTCTTTCGTTTATGAAGGGGCGCAAGAGTGAAAGTGGGGAGGGGGGAAGAGAACAAAGTGATCTCACTTTCAAGGTAAGACTTTTTAAAGCGCGAGCGAAAGCTCCTTGGAGAGGATTTGGGGGGACTCGTTCCAAGTTTGTTTTTAACCTCCCTCCTATAAAAAAAACCCGAAGTTCCAGGCCGGGGAGCGGGGCTGTTTTGTTTTGGTTTATTTTTCTTCCCCGCGTGCCAAGTCCCAACAGAAAAAGTTTGGGGTCTCCCTCCCCCCCCCAACACACTTTCCATCATCATCACTGTTCTCTCTCACCCTCCCAAGCAAGGGAACCCGGCCGTTTAGCGTGAAAGCTCTTCGCTGCCCTCCATCCAGCAACACGCCGAGTTCTTTGAAAGTCCTGGGGGATTGGAACACAAAACGCGAGGGGTTTCTCTCTGTGTCTGGTCTGGTCTGTCTGTCTGTCTGTCTGTCTGCCTGCCTGCCTGCCTGCCTGCCTGCCTGCCTGCCTGCCTGCCTGCCTGCCTGCCTGCCTGCCTGCCTGCCTGCCTGCCTGCCTCTCTCTCTCTCTCTCTCTCTCTGTGTGTGTGTGTCTCTTCGTTTGCGCCCTTCCTCCGACGAAACGTCTTTGGGACGCTGGCTTCGGTTGCTGGATTTTCCCCTCCCGCTTCCATTTCCCCGACTCGGGTATGCGGTAACGTCTGTCTGTCTCTGTCCTCTCTGTCTTTCTCTGCGTCTCTCTGTCTGTCTCTCTTTCTCTCTGTCTCTCTCTTTCTCTGTGTGTCTCTATCTCTCTGTCTCTCTGTCTCTCTGTGTGTGTCTCTCTCTGTGTGTCTCTCTGTCTGTCTCTGTCTCTCTCTGCTTGTTGCAAGATCTAGTGCCCGTAAGATTAGAGCCCTTTTAAAAAGCTGTCCCTACCCAGCCACCCAAAAAGATATTTATTTAAGTTATTTCTTCGGCAGCTGGGCAATCAGGGGGTTGCGTGCAGGCGGGTGCCTCCTGCGTTTGGCAAGCGAAGAAGCCCCCTTTCCTACAACCCTGAGACGCGGTCCCCGTTTTTCTCGCGTTCCGCTCTGGCTTAGATCCGCCCCAACATCTGTCCACCTCTCCATTGGCGCCTCCGGAATGTGCTTTCTCGCAACGCCGGCAGGACGCGCGGACCGGGCATTGCGCGCCGAGAATTCACGTTCCAAAACAGCTCAGCTGCGGAGGAGGTGGGGGACCAGTCGCCAGAATCATTATGATGATGATGGTGGTTATTATTATTATTTAAAAAGTGTGTTTGTGTGCGTGTGAGAAAGGAGGAGAGACAAAGGAAGGAAGGAAGGAAGGAAGGAAGGAAGGAAGGGAAGAAGGAAGGAATAGGAAGGAGGGAGGGAGGAAAAGGAAGGAAGGAAAAAAAGGAATAGAAAGGGAGGGAGGAAGGAGGGAGGGAAGGAAGGAAAAGGGAAGGAAGGAAGGAAGGACTAAATTTAAAGGAGGAAATAAATGATTTATAGAACTAGATGCCCTCCGGATAATCTCCACTCTGTTTCTAGGGTGGGGGCACGGAGGATGCGGGGCGTTTGAAGGGGAGGGGGCAGCATTTGTAATCCGGCGCGTGAAGTTTAAAACATAGAGAAATGACGCCGTGGGAACCCAGCAAGAATAGAAGCGAGCGACGAGAAGTCTTAGGCCAAAAAATAATAATAAATAAATACAAATCCGTGTACTGTAAGCCTCTCTTCCGACGGCAATTTCCATGCAATAAGGCCACGCCTACGGCTAATAGAAAGAAAGAAAGAAAGAAAGAAAGAAGAGGAGGGGAGGGAGGGAAGGAGGAAGGAAAGGAAAGGAAAAGGGGGAAGCTCCGGACCTTTCCAGACTCCGCGTGTCTTAAGCCTCCCACCCACCCCCATCCTGTCAACAATCTTTTCCTCTTCCCTTTGCCGTATCTAATCCTCAGGATGTTGTCAGTTGTCACCTTCCTCTGCGTGTTTTTTTTAAAAGCACACAAACCATCCAGGCTGGGCAGCAAAGTTTGCCCAAGGAGAGCCAAAGAACGAAAGGCGCGTTTATAGGGGCTTCTCTGCTCCGCCGGCCCAACCTCTATTAATCCCGGGTTGCTATTTTTTTTTTTTTTTAATTGTCCAGATTTTAGTAAGGCGCCGTTTGGGTAAATTTCACACCTACCCACCCATCCTTCGCTGCGGAAGTAGGTGCGCCTGCTTGGCGTTGGGTATAATTTGGCACCGCTATTAGCTACCTGATAGTAAGTGTCAGAGACAGACAAACATACAGAGAGAGAGAGAGAGAGAGAAGATAGAAGAGAGAGAGGTGATAGAAGAAAGAGAGTGGGAGACACAGAGATGATAAAAGAGAGAGAGAGATGATAGAAGAAAGAGAGAGAGTATGAACTGATAGGAGAGAGAGTGAGAGATGATAGAAGAAAGAGAGAGATAATAGAAGAAAGAGAGAGAGGTGATGGAAGAGAGAGTGAGCCTAAGAGATGATAGAAGAGAGAGAGATGATAGAAGAAAGAGAGAGAGAAAGAGCTGATAGAAGGAAAGAGAGTGAGAGTGAGAGATAATAGAAGAAAGAGAGATTATAGAAGAGAGAGAGAGAGTAAGAGGTATAGAAGGAGAGAGAGTGAGAGATAATAGAAGAGATAGATGATAGAAGAAACAGCGTGAGAGAGACATAGAGAGAGAGAGAGAGAGAGAGAGAGAGAGAGGTGATAGAGGAAAGAGAGGGAGAGAAAGAGGGGAAGAAAGGGAGGGAAGGAGAGAGAGGGGGAGAGGGAGAGAGCGAGCCCAACCCCCGTTTTCTCTTCTCCGGCCCCCACTTCCTCGTAACCCTACTGGACTTTAATTTAATGCTGGGGACGGGGGTCTCTAGGGGAAACACGTGTTAGCAGCTTCTTTATAACTCACATCCCCCGCTCGGGAAATAAATCTTAGAAATGACGCTGGGGCGGGGGAGGGAGGGAGGGGGAGGGCGTCCGGGTGGGAAGTTTGAGTTTTTATTTGGGAGAAGGGAACTGAAAGTGGAGGGCTTTGGTCGCCTTCTTATAAAATAGGACGGGGGGGGGGGGCGTTCGTTGTTGCGGGGAAGATATCGCTTTGAAGGAGGGGGGGGCGAGGGGGACCAGCCCGACTACACTTTTTACAAGGGGCTTCGGTGGGATCGAGTCGAAGGGGGGTGACGGGAGTTTCTTTGAAAAGATAGAGGAGGGGTTTCCTTCCTCCCCGACAGTTTTCAAATAAAAATCTCGCTTTCATTCCGCCATGGACCAAATTTAGGGTTCGCGATTTTTTAATTTATGGTTGGAAGCATAAGGGAGTCTAAATCTCGGATTTGTCATTCGTAGGTCTGCCTGTATTCACACGCATGTCAAGGTTTCATTTCCCCCTCTTTGCATCGTATCCGGCCGTCTCTAATGATATAATAATAATAATAATAATAATAATAATAATAATAATAATAATAATAATAATAATAATAATAATAATAGATGATAATAGATGATAATAGATGATAATAATAGATGATAATAATAGATGATGATAATAATAAATAATAAATAGTAAAAATAAGGATGAAGTTGATGATGATAACAATAATGATGATGATAAGGATGATAAAAACAATAAGGATGATAATGTTAATAGGAATAAGAATAAGAAAATAATAACAACGATGATGATAATAATAGTAATAAAAATGATGATGATGACGACAATAATAATAATGATGATGATAATAGGAATAAGAATAAGGATAAGAAGAAGATAATAATAATAACAACGATGATGATGATTATGGTAATAATAATAAATAATAAAAATAATGATGAAGATGAAAATAACTATAATGGTGATGATGATGATAATGATAATGATGATGATAACAACAATAATGATGATAATGACAATAGGAATAAGAATAAGAATAAAAGAATAAGAATAAAAGAATAAGAATAAGAATAAGAATAAGAATAAGAATTGCAGCCTAGGGAATTTCCATCGGTTTTTTTAAATTGTTCTGATCATTTTTAGCGTTTTGACTCCTGTGATAAAAGTAAACAAGGGGTTGAAATTAAGGCAGCCAGTTTTTCGTGCTTATAGTAGGCGAGAGAAATTGGGGGGTGGGGTGGGGTTCAAGGATACGGTCAGATTTGAAGGCTAATTTATTATTTGTGTTGCTCACTCGCTCCGGCATTAAAGCTGCAGAATTCCAGGAGTGAATGAATGGGGAAGAGCCGAGGGGAGAGATGGGGGGGGCCGCTGGCCGCTTTCCTTTCCCGACTTTCTGACCGACCGAACTTCCTTCTCCTTCTTCTCAAACAGCCCCCCCCCCCTCACCCCCGACCTCAGAATGTCCCCAAATCATTCTGGAGGATGAAAACGCAGCCTGAAGCTCCCAGGTCCATCCCGGATTTGTTTCTCCGCGCTGAGGACCAACGCTAAGAAGTTCCACCAAGAAACCTGACTGACGCTCGCCTACCGCGCTCTAAGAGCCGATCTCGAAGGCCTCACCAAGTTGCTAGTCCTGCGGAAGGTCACCAGGAGGGAAACGCAAGACGCCGAACGACTCGGGTTTAGGAAAGAGACCAGAAGCCCCCGAAAGGGACAGGAAAAGAGCCTTTCCTGAAAAGAGCCAGAGGTGCTACGATTTTAAAAGAAGAATAGAATATAATTCTTTATTGACCAAGCGTGATTGGACACGCAAGGAATTTGTCTTTGGTGCAGAGGCTCTCAGTGTACATAAAAGACAAGAGACATTTGTCAAGAATCATGAGGTACAACACTTAATGATTGTCATAGGGGTCAAATAAGCAATGAAGAAACAATCAATATTAATTAAAATCTTAAGCATACAAGCAACAAGTTACAGTCATACAGTCCTAAGTGGGAGGAAATGGGTGATAGGAATCATGAAACAAAACTACTAGTAATAGTAGTAAATAGTTTTGACAGTGTTGAGGGAATTATATGTTTAGCAGACTGATGGCGTTCAGGGGAAAAACTGTTCTTGTGTCCATTTGTCTTGGTGTGCAGTGCTCTGTAGCGACGTTTTGAGGGTAGGAGTTGAAACAGCTTATGTCCAGGATGCGAGGGGTCAGTCAATATTTTCATTGCCCTCTTTTTGACTCGTGCAGTATATAATAATTGTCACAAGGGTCAAATAAGCAATGAGGAAACAATCAGTATTAATTTAAAAAAATCTTAAGGATGCAAGCAACAAGTATCCTTAGGAATGCTTAAGTGAAAGGAGAATGGATTTGAACTTAAAGGGGCTAAACTCCTAGTAAGAAAACGAGCGGTGCCCCAAAGCTATTGCGAGCGATTGCCAATTCCTGCTTTGCGAGTGTGAGATTATAACCCGGAACAATTCTCGTCCAGCAATTTCCCACCTCATCTGAAGCAACTGGTTCGACGCACGCCTTTTTTTTTTTTACTCCAAAAGGAAACGCAATTATTTTCTAAAGAGGCAGGCCCAAAAATAAAATAAAATATGGGATTGCTTTGTTTCCTTCCCCAGCAGCTATCTGACCTTATGGTGATGGCGGTTTGTAAAAAATAAATAAATAAAAATAAAATAACAGTAACCATAAAACCTGCTCGGTTCTTCACGAAAAGAACTGGGGGCGGGGGGGTTTGAACTCTTGAAAAAAAAAAGGGAGAGAGGAGGTTTTGCCATAATTGTTCTGGAAAGACAGAGGAGACCAAGAAACACTTCGGAAACTTCATCCAAAATTTTTATCAAAAGGGAGGGGGGGGGAATCCTTCCAAAACTGTAAACTTTTTTCAAGCTTTCCCAATTGCAAATGAATCTTTTTTACCTTAAAAAAAAAACGCTTCGGATTGAGAACCTTCGTATATGTAAATTGTTTCAGTAAACTCGCATGGCCTCCAAAATTGTCCCTTCTGGATTCCAGGGGAATCGCTCCTACAAGCCAGACGTTTTGTCAGCCCGATTCCCCAAAGAACGCTTATAGGGTCAGACGTGAAGGGACCGGTGAAGAAGAAATAACAGGTCCCACAATACTTTGGCAGGTGGTTTTTTTTTCTTCAAAAAAAATTTCCCCATTTTAATTAGCAATTAAGGAGGAGGAAGGGTAGCAGAGGGGTCCCCCCCCCCCTCCGCGGAAGGGTTGTAACCGCGTCGCTCTGGAGACGTTGATCAATTCTTTAACGGGCGCGCGTATCCGCGCAGGTACCACCCTCCCCCTTTGGTCTTCGCCAAATAATTGATTTATTTATTTATTTTATAAAAAAATAGCTCCCCGATCTAGTTTTTGCAAACAAGAACGAAAGCTTTTCCAAGGAGAAACTTTGGATGGATAGATGACAGATGGATGGATGGATGGATGGATGGATGGATGGATGGATGGATGGATGGATGGATGGATGGATAGATAGATAGATAGATAGATAGATAGATAGATAGATAGATAGATAGATAGATAGATAGATAGATAGATAGATGGAAAGATGGATAGGTGATAGATGATAGATGGATAGATGGAGGGATAGATGGATAGATAGATGGATAGATGGATAGATGGATAGATGGATAGATGGATAGATGGATAGATGGATAGATAGATAGATAGATAGATAGATAGATAGATAGATAGATAGATACTGTAGATAGATAGATAGATAGATAGATAGATAGATAGATAGATAGATAGATAGATAGATAGATAGATAGATACTGTAGATACTGTAGATAGATAGATATGGATGGGTGAATGTATGGATGGATAGATAGATGGATAGAATAGATAGAAAGACAGACAGACAGACTATAGAATATTGTTATATTCAGTTTTTTGTGCAGAATCTCTTCATTCCCACTACAACTCTTTTGGGCTGAACCCAAACCATCGCTTCCGTAATTCCCCACTCTTCCACTTTATCTTTCTAGAGCTGATCCACTATCCCGAGCCAACCCTATGCAGGTATCTCTCTCTACGTGACTTGTGTTTTTTCTTTTTCTTTTTCGCTTTAATACCGTGTCTCCAGACCCACATGAACCCCTCCCCCCTCCTGCCCAAATGCGCGCCCTTCTTTGCTCTAGGAAGCCAAGTTATCCTTCCAGTGGGACTTGGTCACGAGGAAGCGCCCCCAGAAACCCGGGGCCTGGCGAGCCGCGGCGGATCCTCCCAACGCCAGAGAGGACCAAATTGGGCGAAGAAACCCCCTAGCCCCTTGCTTGCTCAGGGTTAACCACCTCCTGCGTCACAAGCCTCGACTTTTTGCAAAAAATAAAAATGATTTCGCAAGCAGGAAGAAAAGATCCGGGTCTGGGTTCTCTTTAAAAAGGAGGCTCCTGGCTCTTTTGTCTTTGCAAGGAATCCCCCCAGGCCGAAAGAAAGCAAGGAGGGGGGAAAATAAAACAGCAACAGAGCCGCTCCAAATCTAAATCCGCTTGTGCAAACTCTCGGAGACTTGGAGCTCTTCTCGCCACCTGATTTGTGCAGCGCAGCTTCTTCGGTTTTAAAGCCAGCCCAGCGGAGCACAAAGTCAGAAAGACGGAGCTGTGGAGAGCAGGGGGAGGCTGATTCCAGGGCAAAACCGAGCATTTATTTTTTTTAAGAGGTGGGGGAGAAAGAGAGCTACAGCTGCACCTGCTTAAAAATAATTTTAAAAGCACCAGCGGACTCCAGCTTTTTCAGAGCTCCGACGCAGCTAAGTCTCCTCGCTTCCTCCATCCGGACCGATCCAGCAGACGGTCCCTGATCAGTCTGCGATCCTTTAGCCTTTAAAGCAGTGGTTCTCAACCTGGGGGTCAGGATCCCTTTGGGGGGTCGAACCACCGTTTCACAGGCGTCGCCTTAAACCATAAGGAAAGACAAATTTCCCATGGTGGTTAGGAACTAAAGCTTCCATTCTGGCACATTAGAACATATTTTTACAATCCGACCAATCAGGTGTTTACAGTGGGGGTGTCCCTCTGACCTTCCTGCCAATCAGCTTAAAGCTCTGTTGGGAGAATTGGCGCTCGACTTATGGTTGTGAGTCACCACAATCATAACGATAATGATGATGATGATGATGATGATGATGATGATGATGATGATGATGATCATGGTGATGATGATGATGATGATGATGATGATAATAATAATATAATAATAATAATAATAATAATATTGTTGTTGTTGTTATTATTATAATGATGGTAATAATAATATAATAATAATAATAATGTTGTTATTATTATTGTTGTTGTTGTTGTTGTTATTATTATTATTATTATTATTATTATTATTATTATTATTATTATTATTATTATAGAAACATAGAAGACTGACGGCAGAAAAAGACCTCATGGTCCATCTAGTCTGCCCTTATACTATTTCCTGTATTTTGTTTTACAATGGATATATGTTTATCCCAGGCATGTTTAAATTCAGTTACTGTGGATTTACCAACCACGTCTGCTGGAAGTTTGTTCCAAGCATCTACTACTCTTTCAGTAAAATAATATTTTCTCACGTTGCCTTTGATCTTTCCCCCAACTAACATCATCATCATCATCATTATTATTATTATTATTATTATTATTATTATTATTATTATTATTTAGATTTATATGCCGCCCCTCTCTGAAGACTCGGGGTGGCTCACAACAACAACAAAATACAGATACAAATCTAATAATTAAAACTGTAACTAAAACCCATTATCTTAAAAACAATAGAAACTACACAATCATACCCACTCATAACTTTAATGGTCAGCAAAGGGAATACATGAGGAACTGTATTAAGGGGTTGTGGCATTAGAAAGGTTGAGAACCTCTGCTCTGGCAGGCTGGCGAGTGGCACAGGTTTGCCCTCTCCATCAACCCACCATGGTTGAAACCTGGGAACCTGGGCTTAGTGCAAAAGTACTAGTCTAGAATAGAATAAAATTATTTATTGGCTGTGTGATTGGACACACCAGGAATTTGTCTTTGCTGCAGATGCTCTCACTGTACACAAAAGAAAATATACATTTATCAAGAATCATAAGGTCAACTGTTGACAATCTGACCTTAAAGATTTTAGGGTTTGGGGAAGAAACCACAGAGTCGGGTAGTGCATTCCAGGGGTTGATCACTCTATTGGTGAAGTTGTATTTTCTGCAATCTAGTTTGGAGTGGTTTACTTTAAGTTGGAATCTATTTTGTGCTCGTGTGTTGTTGCGGTTGAGGGTCAGGCTTTGCAGGAAAGGGGCAAAAGCCTCAAGGGAATAGAATATTCTTTATTGGGCAAGTGTGATTAGACACCCAAGGAATTTGTCTCCTGTGCAGAAGCTTTTTAGTGTTTGTTTGTTTGTTTATTAGATACACAAGAACAAGGGGACACAATCTGAAGTTAGTTGGGGGAAAGATCAAAAGCAACGTGAGAAAATATTATTTTACTGAAAGAGTAGTAGATCCTTGGAACAAACTTCCAGCAGACGTGGTTGGTAAATCCACAGTACAGTGATCCCTCGATTTTCGCGATCTCGTTCTTCGCGAAACGCTACATCGCGATTTTTCCCACCCGATGACGTCACTCTCTTCCTTCCTTTCTCATCTTTCTTTCTCTCTCTCTTTCTCTATCTTTCTTCTTCCTCTCTCACACTCTCTTCCTCCCTCTCTCATCTCTTTCTTTCCTTCTCTCTCTTTCTCTATCTCTCCCCCTCTTGCTGGCGGGCGGCGGGCGGGCGAGCGGGGGCATCAGCGAGGAAGACCCAGGGAAGGTTCCTTCAGCCGCCCAGCAGCTGATCTGCTCGGCAGCACGGCAGCAGCGAGGAGCCGAATCGGGGTTTCCCCTTTGCGTGGGTGGCGGGGAAACCCCGATCTTCGTCTGCTCGCTGCTGCTGCGCTGCCGAGCAGATCAGCTGCTGGGCGGCTGAAGGAACCTTCCCTGGGTCTTCCCCGCCGCCCACGCAAACTCCACCATCTGCGCATGCGCGGCCATGAAAAAGGGTGCGCATGCGCAGATGGTGTTTTTACTTCCGCAACCCTACATCGCGAAAAATCGATTATCGCGAGGGGTCTTGGAACGGAACCCTCGCGATAATCGAGGGATCACTGTATCTGAATTTATACATGCCTGGGATAAACATATATCCATTGTAAGATAAAATACAGGAAATAGTATAAGGGCAGACTAGATGGACCAGGAGGTCTTTTTCTGCCGTCAGTCTTCTATGTTTTTCTATGTTTTCTATTTGTATGCCGCCCCTCACTGGAGACTCGGAGCGACTCACAACAGGAATATAAAGTACAAAGTTTTTTTAAGTATGTTAAACAAAGAAATAGTAATCGTAATAAAGGATAATAGTGATGCCAACAGAGAAAGTAGTGGAACAAATGAGAAGGATAAAAGCAATACAGTCACACTACACTTAGACAGAAGACAGAACTGTGGAAATTTAAGTGTTCAACAGAGTGATGGCATGAAGAAAAAAAACCCTCATTCTGTGTCGAGTTGTTTGGACATACAATGCTCCGAAGTGGCATCTCAAGGGAGGGGTTGAAACAGTTTATGTCCAGGATGAGACATATTTCCATCTTTCAGCCATAGAATGCAGATAAAGCAACAAGAACATCCTTCACACCAGCCTTAGCAACAGCAATAGCACTTAGAATTATATACTGCTTTATAGTGCTTTGCAGCCCTCTCTAAGCGGTTTACAGAGTCAGCATATCACCCCCAACAATCTGGGTCCTCATTTTACCCACCTCGGAAGGATGGAAGGTTGAGTCAACCTTGGACCTGGTGAGATTTGAACTGGTGAATGACAGCCAGCAGCCAGTAGAAGCAGCTTGCAGCACTGCACTCTAACCACTGTGCCCCCAAGGCTCAGACCTTGTGGGTCTCTGCATCAGAGAGCTGCCAAAAGATGGCAAACCATGGTTGCTTTGCTTTGTTTGCTCAGCCAACAAACTAGGATGAGCTAACAAGCCGGCTTCTAACTCAAAGAATAGCCAGGCATGCCAAATGCCAGGTGAAAAACAGAAATCCTTTTTAAAGTCTGGCATATTTAAGGATGGGGAGAAGGATTAAAATGTGGGATTCTTTTTTTTTCCCTTTACAAAATTCAAGGGGAATCCCATTCAACCCCTGATGACATATTCACAAACGAAGCCTTGCTTTCCAAATTCTGATGTCATGGAAACTTACATATTGTCTCCTGGCAACAGAAGCAACTAAATACTTGGCCAACTGCTTAAAAAATTAATAAAAACAAAACCTTTTCAATCTACTCTACTGTCCTGATAATAATTTTGGGTGCTCTGCCATTCAACTGCTAACCCTCCTTATCTTCCCGAGCTCAAGATTGGACTGATGCTACTGTACAGTACTTAATCAGTGGGGTTCTTTTTAATCTCTGGCTTTGTGTGATATGATAACCCTAACCCAAGCATGGAAGTTTACTAACCATGGTCTAGACCAGTGATGGTGAACCTATGGCATGGGGCATGGCTGGATGGATGGATGGATGGATGGAAGGAAGGATGGATAGATGGGTAGGTAGGATAGATAGATAGATAGATAGATAGATAGATAGATAGATAGATAGATAGATAGATAGATAGATAGATAGATGAGATAGATAGATAGATAGATAGATAGATGAGACAGACAGACAGACAGACAGACAGACAGACAATAAACAAATACACACAACACAAAAACAGTGCACAAACATTGAATATTCAATTCCTTCACCAAATGAGGGTGTACTACAGTACAGTAGTTTATAATTAGTGATGGGCGAACCGAACCTGCACAATTCGGGTCCATACTGAATTTTGTGGTGTTCGGTATGTCGAACACGAAATTTTTCAAACTTCGGGCAAAGTTCGGGGTCGTGTTCGGCGTTCGGAGCTTTGACGTCACCGGCAGGTTGCTAAGGACGCCAAGGTGATCACTTCCTGGATTCCAGCAAGTGATCACCTTGGCGTCCTTAGCGACCTGCCGGTGACGTCAAAGCTCTGCCCCCGGAATCTCTTCGTGGGAGGGATTCCCCAGCTCCTTCAAAGGGAGGTCTTCACGTAAAAATAAACATTGTTATTTTTACGAAAAAGGATGCTGCAGCAGCATTGCAAGCAAAGGGCGGCCCTTTCATGTAAAAATAAACATGTTTATTTTGTAATCCAGGAAGTGATCACCTTGGCGTCCTTAGCAACCTGCCGGTGACCTCAAAGCTCTGCCCCCGGAATCTCTTCGTGGGAGGGATTCCCCATTCGGGTTCGAGTTCGGGTTCGGCCGAATTTTGCGTAAAGTCCAAACTTTCTGAACCCGAACACTGTTGGGTTCGCCCATCACTATTTATAATATTTTAAAAACTGGGAACATCAACATATTTACAAAATATAGAGTGATTCCAATTTATTCTTTCTGGGGCAGTCTCAAACTCTACTGGCCATAAAACTTCTGACCCTATCCCACCTTCCCATCAGTTTTTTCCACTTTATTTTCATTGATCACATTCATTTTTATTTCCATAATTTCAAATTGAATGTGTTTCACCATGTACCAATACCAATTTTGTACGGTCCTTTCCTATCAATTGTCAAACATGTTCCACCACGGATGAGTTTTGATTGTAAACCTCCCATTTTAACCTGCAATGAACGAACGCATCAACTCAGTAGCTATTCCAGATTTCAGCCCTTAACCGAAGGAGCGTCCACGATACCTCATTCAAAACCATCACTTCAAGGAGCTGTCACTCACTTCCACTGATCCCCTTGCTGTACGATTTTCTTTCGGCCCCATTTTATTCACAAGAAATTATGAACGTCTCAGCTGGGATGGAAAGCATTAATTGATTAATCACAATGAAGATTTGATGAGTTAATTAACTGCAAATTAAATCACGCTTTCATGGAAATTCTATTGGGGGGAGGTGGGGCGAAAACCTTGCCATTTAACAGGGGCGGAAGAACAAATTTTGAAAGCTTATTCATTATATAAATTTATTTATTTATTTAGTTATTAATCAGATTTGTATGCCGCCCCTCTCCGCAGACTCAGGGCGGCTAACGACAATAAAAAGACAATGTAAACAAATCTAATATTAAAAATAATCTAAAAAACCCCAATTTAAAGAACCAATCATACATACAAGCATACCGTGTATAAATTCTATAAGCCTAGGGGGAAGGGAATATCTCAATTCCCCCATGCCTGACGACAGAGGTGGGTTTTGAGGAGCTTACGAAAGGCAAGGAGGGTGGGGGCAACTCTGATATCCGGGGGGGGAAGTTGGTTCCAGAGGGTCGGGGCCGCCACAGAGAAGGCTCTTCCCCAGACGGCATTGTTTAGTCTACGGGACCCGGAGAAGGCCAACTCTGTGGAACCTAACTGGTCACTGGGATTCGTGCAGCAGATATTCTTTATATAAATCTACCTCAAGTCTACTAAATGATTTGGTGCGGAGGGGGTGGGGAGAGAGATTTTAGGAACGAAAAGCAGAGAAAATTCAATCCCAGAGATATTCTGAATATCTGAATATGGGATAATTTAGGACCTCCTTGGTCAAAATGACTCTTTACTGAAGTATTTCTGAAAGTTGCAAAGTAATCCACAGGGGGAAAGGAAGGCCCCATTTTGCAAATAATGCATTAAGCATTGGCCAGACTCATCCTCGAATACAGCTCATCTGTTTGGAACCCATATCGCATTTCAGACATTAACACCCTTGAAAATATTCAAAGATACTTCACAAGAACAGCCCTTCATTCCTCCACTCGAAACAGAATACCCTACGAAACTAGACTTACAATCCTGGGTCTTGAAAGCTTAGAACTACGACGCCTTAAACATGATCTAAGTATTGCCCACAAGATCATATGTTGCAATGTCCTGCCTGTCAAAGACTACTTCAGCTTCAACCACAACAACACAAGAGCACACAACAGACTACTGTAACGCTCTCTACATAGGGCTACCTTTGAAAAGTGTTCGGAAACTTCAGATCGTGCAGAATGCAGCTGTGAGAGCAATCATGGGCTTCCCCAGGTATGCCCATGTTACACCAACACTCCGCAGTCTGCATTGGTTGCCGATCAATTTCCGTTCACAATTCAAAGTGTTGGTTATGACCTATAAAGCCCTTCATGGCATCGGACCAGAATATCTCCGAGACCGCCTTCTGCTGCACGAATCCCAGCGACCGATTAGGTCCCACAGAGTGTGCCTTCTCCGGGTCCCATCAACTAAACAATGTCGGTTGGCGGGCCTTAGGGGAAGAGCCTTCTCTGTGGCGGCCCCGACTCTCTGGAACCAGCTTCCCTCAGAGATTAGAACTGCCCCTACCCTCCTTGCCTTTCGCAAACTCCTTAAAACCCACCTTTGTCGTCAGGCATGGGGGAACTGAGATATCTCCCCCGGGCCTATATAATTTATGTATGGTATGTTTGTAGGTATGTCTGCTTAAAAATGGGGTTTTAAAACTGTTTTAAATTTTAAATTGTAAATTATTAGATTTGTCAGGAACTGTTTTTATTGTGTTGTGAGCCGCCCTGAGTCTACGGAGAGGGGCGGCATACAAATCTAATAAATAACAATAATAATAACAACAACACAAGCGCACACAACAGATTCAAGCTTAATATTAACCGCTCCAAACTTGACTGTAAAAAATATGACTTCAGTAATCGGGTTGTTGAAGTGTGGAACTCCTTACCGGACTCTAGTATCATCCCCTAACCCCCAACATTTTACCCTTAGACTATCCACGGTGGACCTCTCCAGATTCCTAAGAGGTCAGTAAGGGGCGTGCATAAGCACACTAGAGTGCCTTCCGTCCCCTGTCCTATAGTCTCTCCTATATCTCGTATTTCTTCTCTACTGTATCCTCTATAACCTTCATTGTGTATTATTGTGTAATGTGGAGAGAAAAGTTTGCCAGTTAACAGGGACAGCAGAACAAATTTTGAAAGCTTATTCTTTATATAAATATGCTTTATATAAATCTACCTCAAGTCTACTAAATGATTTGGTGCGGAGGGGGTGGGGAGAGAGATTTTAGGAATGAAAAGCAGAGAAAATTCAACCCCGGAGATATTCTGAATATCTGAATATGGGATAATTTAGGACCTCCTTGGTCAAAATTTATTTATTTATTTATTCATTTGTCCAATACACAAATACATAGGAAGAAAAATAGACATATAGTAATATATATAAGGGTAAAGTGAACTTAGAGGAGAGGATATATGAAAGAAAGAAAATATATATGATAAGTGAGAGAAAGGAAAGACAATTGGACAGGGGACGAAAGGCACAACAGTGCACTTATGTACGCCCCTTACTGGCCTCTTAGGAACCTGGAGAGGTCAATCGTGGAGAGTCTAAGGGAGAAATGTTGGGGGTTAGGGGTTGACACAATTGAGTCCAGCAATGAGTTCCACGCTTCGATAACTCGATTGTTGAAATCATATTTTTTTACAGTCAAGTTTGGAGCGGTTCGTATTAAGTTTGAATCTGTTGCGTGCTCTTGTGTTGTTGCGGTTGAAGCTGAAGTAGTCATTGACCGGTAGGATTCTTTACACCAACAACTGAAGTAATTCTGAAAGTTGCAAAGTAATCCACAGGGGGAAAGGAAGGCCCCATTTTGCAAATAATGCATTGAGCATTGGATGCAACACACGAGATATCCAATAGATATCGTACAGCCTGAAAATGCAAGGATGGATTACCAAGTTGTAAACAGGTGTATTTGAAACCCACAGCAGGCAGGTTCGCATCATGTGCCAAGTCAGAATCAAATGAGCAAAGCGGATGAAGTAAGAGCGAAACTCATCTTCCATCTTCAAGTGGCGGGTTTGTGAAGCTCATCTTTCAAAATAAAAAAATATGCTCAAGTGACCTAGATAAACAGGTGTGCTGTTCCTCTTAGAGTGATATTGATGAAATAGGTATTCCCATCCATTTTATCTTGGGTCTCTTCCCATTAGTATCCCTCATGTAATGATGCTTAGCCAATCACTATATTCACAAGATCAGTCCGTAGGAGCACTTTCTGATGTTTCTTCTGCCCCCTTTTTTGCCAACAGGACTACTCACATAAGATTTAACCTTTTTATTATATCTTTGCAGCAACAGAGAAGGGTTAGTTGTAAAATATGGCGATCTCTCTCTCCTTTTGGTTCTCTCTCTCTCTCTTTCTTTCCCTTTCCCTCTCTCTCTCTCTCTTTTCCTCCTTACAATTGAGCTTTAAGATACATCAACATGAATATTAACCCAGCCAGCAATAAATTCTATCTATCTATCTATCTATCTATCTATCTATCTATCTATCTATCTATCTATCTATCTATCTATCTATCTACCTACCTACCTACCTACCTACCTACCTACCTACCTACCTACCTATCTACTGTATCTATCTATCCATCCATCAATCCATCCATCTATCATCATTCTGTCTGTCATTCCTCCACTCGAAGCAGAATACCCTACGAAACTAGACTTACAATCCTGGGTCTTGAAAGCTTAGAACTACGACGCCTTAAACATGATCTAAGTATTGCCCACAAGATCATATGTTGCAATGTCCTGCCTGTCAAAGACTACTTCAGCTTCAACCACAACAACACAAGAGCACACAACAGATTCAAGCTTAATATTAACCGCTCCAAACTTGACTGTAAAAAATATGACTTTAGTAATCGGGTTGTCGAAGTGTGGAACTCTATAGTATCATTCCCTAACCCCCAATATTTTACCCTTAGACTACCCACGGTTGACCTCTCCAGATTCCTAAGAGGTCAGTAAGGGGCATACAGAAGCGCACTAGAGTGTCTTCCATCCCCTGTCCTATAGTCTCTCCTATATCTCGTATTTATTCTCTACTATATCCTCTATAAGCTTCATTAAGTATTATTGTGTATTGGACAAAATAAATAAATAAATAAATAAAACATGTTCAAATCAATCAAAATTTGACATATTTTAATGTTTTTTTTTAAAAAAATTGTTATTTGATATGTTTTTTTAAACTACCCTTTTTTTAAAACAGAAATTTAAGGAAATTGGTTATAACCTTCCAGAAATGGCAGACCTCTCAGACTTTCAAAGAGGCCAAATTGTTGGTGCTCGAATGGCAGGCGCTAGTGTAACAGAAAGTGGCCAAATGTTTGGCGTTTCAAGAGGTCATGTCTCAAAAGTAATGACCGCTTTTGAAAGAGAAGGGAAAACGTCCTCAGCCAAGCACAGGTCTGGTCGAAAGTCGAAGTTGTCTGAGAGAGACCGTCGGACTCTAAAGCAAATTGTTAGAGCGGATCGCAAGACCACAGCTCCTAAAATCACTGCAGTGCTCAATAGACACGTAGAGAACCCAGTTTCCACCAAAACTATTCGAAGCTTCACAAATCTGGATTTTCAAGGTGTTTCCATCTTTTTGTCCACCCTCTGTATCTTCTGAGAAGAAGTTAGAGCAGATCCTGGATGGATAACCGCGCCAGTGGGCAATACTGTGGTTTGTTTGGCCTTAGTGCTAAGCATCTCCCCAATCTCTTGCAAATCATAGTTCATCCACAGATACTAGGATGCACGATCTCAGATTATTAAAACACAGAAGCCTGAGGTTAAACCTTTAATTAAGATGTCACAGCCACTTATTTTAATGCCTGACATACCTTTCCCTTTGTTATTTACCAACGATCCTTTTCCAAGCTAAAACACACTTTCCAGAATAATGACACAATTCTTTCCCCAGCCCTTTTCAACTGACATTCATCTCGGCTCACGGAAGGACAGGGTGAGGGATGGGAGCAGGCACCTCGAGAACTTGGGGGGAAAGCATTTCTCTACATATTTTGTTTGTGCTCATTAGGGTGATAAAATCAGGACAGACGGATTCATTTTCCTTGTTAGTTGTGACTACCATTGGTGTCACCCAGGTCAAACACAATGTGGAAACTAAGAAAATCTGACACTATCATTGATTCGCTCGCCTTGTACTCATGTCACCCTCATACACTAGAGACAAAGAAATGTGGCTTAAAATTGCAATTAACCAGCTTTGGGGCAGGTGCCTCTTGTTGGCTATTTATTCTGCTCAAACTTCAGGTCGTTGGAAAGCTAGGCTCATTCATAACATTCCTTCATCTCTCTGCTTCGTCTCATTTTTTAAAAATTTCACAGCGCAAATACAAATTGCACGTGGCGTCTCTACATTTACTTCCTTGGTTAAACATGTCTTGCCATTTTTAACCCCCGCCCCCAGAAAGACATTTATTTTTTAAATGGGAGGGGTCGTCTTCCAAGAAATGGAATTTGCCTTTTGCCCCCTCTCACCCAATTATAAAAAAACACTAAATTCCTTCCAAATGTTCCTTAACATTTAATGGTTCGTAACCTAATGAATAGAAAAGGTCATTTGGTTCAGAAAAGATGCATTGGTTCTGCAATTCTTTGGAAAGCTACAGAATTTCAACTTCATCCTGGACTTTAGAAAAAAGAATAATAATCCCGCATCAGCTCCCAACCAAACTCAATTTCAGATGCTATAATTTGTTGTGGTTAGCTCTGGCCCAGCTCCTGCCCCAAGGACTGTGGATGTGCGGGAGACATCCACATGCTGCAGGACTGGTTTGCCCCCGATGGAATCTGAAGATGAAGGCTCCTCTGACCAAGAAGACATGAGTGACAGGGAGGAGGAGAGTGTGGCAGACAGCTCAGAAGGAGATCAATTATCTAGCTCCTCCTTGGATTCAGAACAAGAGTTAATGATATAGCCACGCATGCGGTGAGCGATGCATAGGCAACAACAACTGAGAGATTATTATCAAAGAAAATGAGGCCACCTGTGGTTGGGTGGGGCTGTGGTAATTAGTGGGTTTGGCCATTGTGGAGGATTATCTGATCGTTGTGTTTCATGACTGCTTTACTGAACTGACTTTTTGTGTGCTGATTTTCCCCCGCTTTGAAACTAAACCAGAGCAAAGTGTGTTTCACTTTGTGAAAGAAGAAGGACTGTGAATTGCCTCACAGCTGCAAGCTAAGTATCACAGAACTGATAAGGGACTTGTACCAATTACCAGTTTGTTTGGAGACGAGTGCTCTTTGCTATACCAAAAGAGGGCTTAGGTTAAGTGAATTTTCATTATAAAGAACATTGTTTTGAATTTTCAAACGTGTGTGTATCTGAAATTTGTACCTGTGAATTTTTGGGAGGATTCTACCAGAGAGCCCGACAGAACATAATTTAAGTTTATTTCTCCATGAGTAGTATTTTTTTTTCATTTATTGACTGGTTGTCCCATTTTGGTGTTTTGAGAAATGGCCCCTATGTCATTATCAACATTCTACTCCCACCTTCCAATTCTTGAAGTTGCAGAACACTTTCCAGAATTTCACAACTTAACAATTCGACATGCATCTCATACATTTGAGGGGCAGCCTGAAATCCCAGCGGAAGATGTTCTTACCAAACCTGTTTTTTCTTTCAATTTGAGAACAATAGCAATAGCACTTAGACTTATACACAGCTTCAAGTGCTTTACGGCCCTCTCTTAAGAGGTTTACAGAGTCAGCATATCACCCCCAACAATATGGGACCTCATTTTACCCATCTCAGAAGGATGGAAGGCTGAGTCAACCTGGAGCATGGTGAGATTTGAACTGGCGAACTACAGCCAGCAGTCAGCAGAAGCAGCTTGCAGTAGTGTACTGCCCTTTAACCACTGTGCCACCAAGAACCCTTCTGCCGCACGAATCCCAGCGACCAGTTAGGTCCCACAGAGTTGGTCTTCTCTGGGTCCCGTCAACTAAACAATGTCGTTTGGCGGGACCCAGGGGAAGAGCCTTCTCTGTGGTGGCCCCGACCCTCTGGAACCAATTCCCCCCAGATATCAGAGTTGCCCCCACCCTCCTAGCCTTTCGTAAGCTCCTTAAAACCCACCTCTGTCGTCAGGCATGGGGGAATTGACATTTTCCCTCCCCCTAGGCTTATAAAATTTATGCATGGTATGCTAGTATGTATGATTGGTTTCTAAATTGGTTTTTTTTTTTAAAAAAAAAATTAACTTAAATATTAGATTTGTTTACATTGTATTATTATTGCTGTGAGCCGCCCCGAGTCTGCAGAGAGGGGCGGCATACAAATCTGATTAATAAATAAATAAATAATAAACCCACTCTGAGTAAAGCGACCACAAACAGCAATGGGATTTTTGAGGCCTTGAGGCAAAAACCATGCACATACTATAGTGAAAAATCTTTTTTTTAAAAAAAAAAAAAATCATTTTAAAAAAGGTTTTTCCAAATTGTCTCCCGTTATAAAATCAGGAAGGGGGGGGAGCATCAATTTCTGGCCATGGGTGACATATCTCAACCCATTTTGCATCACTATCTGTCTCCTGAAACATGAGGTGCAGCTGGTAGAGTTGCCAAGTAGAACATGCATACAATAATGTTGCAGGCAATCTGCATAGGAAGAAGTAGAACCACTTTACCTGTGGTACCTCTACCTACAAACGCCTCTACTTACAAACTTTTCTAGATAAGAACTGGGTGTTCAAGGTTTTTTTTTGCCTCTTCTCAAAAACCATTTTCCACTTACAAACTCGACCCTCCGAAACTGTAACCGGAAAAGGCAGGGAGAAGCCTCTGCAGGGCCTCTCTAGGAATCTCCTGGGAGGAAACATGGCCGGAAAAGGCGGGGAGAAGCCTCCGTGGGGCCTCTCTAGAAATCTCCTGGGAGAAAACAGGGCCTCCACCCTCCCTGTGGTTTCCCCAATCACACACATTATTTGCTTTTACATTGATTCCTATGGGGAAAATGGATTCTTCTTACAAACTTTTCTACTTAAGAACCTGGTCACGGAACGAATTAAATTCCTAAGTAGAGGTACCACTGTACCTGCCCTTGTTAGATGGTTTCTCCTTTTTTTGGAGAAATATGCAGAACCTCCTTATCACATTTAATGAAGAAATTTAAAATAGGTGCCAGTTCTAATTTAAATTAGGGTGTTCCCCTGGAAGTAGATTCAGTCTTTCCTGTCCAACTCTCCATCACTTACTTGAAATGGCAATGAACACATTATTTATGTTGTTTGCTTACTAGTTTCAGACCTCCCACTAATGTTACTTCCTAAAATTTGGACATTATACTTTTGTCAAAGCAGCTGAAGACAGAAGCAGCAATTAAGTATTATTTGGACAATGGATGTGAGTACAGTGATCCCCCGATTATCGCGAGGGTTCCGTTCCAAGACCCCTCGCAATAATCGATTTTTCGGGATGTAGTGGTGCGGAAGTAAAAACACCATCTGCGCATGCGCGCCCCTTTTTCCATGGCCGCACATGCGCAGATGGTGGAGTTTGCGTGTGGGCGGCGGGGAAGACCCAGGGAAGGTTCCTTCGGCCGCCCAACAGCTGATCTGCTCCGCAGCGTGGCAGCAGCGAGGAGCCGAAGATGGGGTTTCCCCGTTGCCCAGGCAAAGGGGAAACCCCATCTTCGGCTCCTCGCTGCTGCCGCGCTGCGGAGCAGATCAGCTGTTGGGCGGCCGAAGGAACCTTCCCTGGGTCTTCCCGCCGCCCAGGCAACGGGGAAACCCCATCTTCGGCTCCTCGCTGCTGCCGCGCTGCGGAGCAGATCAGCTGTTGGGCGGCCGAAGGAACCTTCCCTGGGTCTTCCCGCCGCCCAGGCAAAGGGGAAACCCCATCTTCGGCTCCTCGCTGCTGCCGCGCTGCGGAGCAGATCAGCTGTTGGGCGGCCGAAGGAACCTTCCCTGGGTCTTCCCGCCGCCCAGGCAACGGGGAAACCCCATCTTCGGCTCCTCGCTGCTGCCGCGCTGCGGAGCAGATCAACTGTTGGGCGGCCGAAGGAACCTTCCCTGGGTCTTCCCGCCGCCCAGGCAACGGGGAAACCCCATCTTCGGCTCCTCGCTGCTGCCGCGCTGCGGAGCAGATCAGCTGTTGGGCGGCCGAAGGAACCTTCCCTGGGTCTTCCCGCCGCCCAGGCAACGGGGAAACCCCATCTTCGGCTCCTCGCTGCTGCCGCGCTGCGGAGCAGATCAGCTGTTGGGCGGCCGAAGGAACCTTCCCTGGGTCTTCCCGCCGCCCAGGCAAAGGGGAAACCCCAAGATCGCTTGCCGCTTGCCCGTTCGCCCGGCCGGCCGTCTGCTCGCTTGCCGCTCGAGAGCAAGAGGGGGAGAGATAGAGAAAGAGAGAGAAGGAAAGAAAGAGATGAGAGAGGGAGGAAGAGAGTGTGAGAGAGGAAGAAGCAAGATAGAGAAAGAGAGAGAGAAAGAAAGATGAGAAAGGAAGGGAGTGACGTCATCGGGTGGAAAAATCGCGATATAGCGTTTCGCAAAGATCGAGATCGTGAAACTCGGGGGATCACTGTATATGTTTATTGGAACATGCATGTGGAAATCATTAATATTGGCCAAGATTATGCCAATAAAGATAAAATAGCATAGCATATACTTATGGAATGCAAATCTTGCAGGAATAAACAATAGCATGTGTGCATTATTTCTTGTACTGCTAAAAACAGATTTCAGTGGAATAGATTTTGACCTCATATATACCATTCTACCATTTTGCATTAGGTGCACTTGATGGTATTGAAAACAATTTTTAATTTGTTTTGATAGAAGAGACCAGGAAAAGAGACTTAAATTGATACAATTAATCCCCTGGAACTAAAGCTGGAGTCTCTTTTCCTATTCAGAGTTCAGACATCCAGAGAGAATGCTTAATTAAAATTTGGCTATAGATGTTTTAAAAGTCAACAGAAAAGCAAGAAAAAAGCATCAGATATATTGCAGGAGACCTAGGGAAAAGGCCTCTCAAGGTGTGTATTAGAGGGACAAAAATATGTAACACAAACGTTTATGCATCTAATGAGACAGGACAATGCTAAAATTCCAAAGGGTACAGAGTCTAAATAATACTCATTGCATATTGAAACCCTTTTAAGTTTAATAAGCTGAACATCAAATTAAGCAGATTTGAATGCCAGAATGCTCCGTTTTTAAATTAGCAAGGGCCATCGTTGATATATCCTTATTTTTGCCAACCCACTGAAACCAAATAATAAAACAGAAAAACAGTGTGTTGGTTCTATTTCTATTTATCTATCTATCTATCTATCTATCTATCTATCTATCTATCTATCTATCTATCTATCTATCTATCTATCTATCTATCCTACCATCCATATCTAATAATAATAATAATAATAATAATAATAATAATAATAATAATAATAATAATAATAATAATTTATTAGACTTGTATGCTGCCCCTCTCCAAAGACTCGGAGCGGCTCTATCTATCTATCTATCTATCTATCTATCTATCTATCTATCTATCTATCTATCTATCTATCCTATCATCCAATAATAATAATAATAATAATAATAATAATAATAATAATAATAATAATAATAATAATAATAATAATAATAATAATAATATTTATTAGACTTGTATGCTGCCCCTCTCTGAAGACTCGGAGCAGCTCTATCTATCTATCTATCTATCTATCTATCTATCTATCTATTATCTATCTATCTATCATCTATCTATCCATCATCTAGCTATCTATCATCTATCTATCTATCTATCTATCCTATCATCCAATAATAATAATAATAATAATAATAATAATAATAATAATAATAATAATAATATTTATTAGACTTGTATGCTGCCCCTCTCTGAAGACTCGGAGCAGCTCTATCTATCTATCTATCTATCTATCTATCTATCTATCTATCTATCTATCTATCTCTATGTATCTATCTAGATCTATCTCCATCTAAACATATATATGGGACAAACTTCAACAAAAGTTGAAAAGGTCTTTTAAAATCTAAAAACAATCAATAAATGATAGTCTGGCAAAAAATGTTTTTTGTAGCAAAAGATGGGTCAGTTCAAGGGGCAGGTATTGTCCATTCCTTTTTCACACTGATATCCCACTGCAGAAGTGACCTCCTCCCTCCAGCTTCAAATCACTGGGGAGAGGGTAATTTAAGCTATACTTGATGTAACCTATACATCACTGTCTTCGGGACCAGCTTTAAAATTAAACTCTGATGTACAAAGTTAAACAAAAATGAGATAAAAATTGGCAGGGGTTGAAGAGGGTCAGAGTAGTCAAAACACAAGGTAGACTATTGCTTCTTTTGATTTATGTTATTCCACACGCTAGGGAAAAATATAGAATTATAAGTTGCCCTGAGACTTTTTTCATGGAAAATAATGCATTCCTAATTTGCTTTCTATAGACTAACGTACCTTTGATGTGGAAGATGAAGGAATAAAATTGTGAAGAGTAGCCATGGTAAGTTTGGGAAAGAGAAGATGCAGGGAGGGGAAGCATTTCGACCTGGAAGCTGCAAAACAGAGCAAGAGAAAAGTCGAGTTAAAAATAGAGTGAGATGCATTAAGATTTATTTAAACTCTATTTTTATTCTCCATAAGCATTTACATCTAGCTATTGGCTTGGAAAAAATCAACACAGCAAAAGGCAGTTGTACATTGGAGAAGCTTGGTGTCTACACCAGAAGTTCTATTATGCTGGACTATTTTTGACCAGTAATTGGGTCAAATCACAGTGGGGTTGAGCTTGATTTGAAGAAATCAACTCCATGCCCAAATCTTGGCAATGTTGCCATTGTCATCTTCCAGAATGTTTAAGTTTAAGTTTAATCAGATTTGTATGCCGCCCCTCTCCGCAGACTCAGGGCGGCTCACAGCAACAGCAACACAATGTACAACAAATCCAATATTTAAATTAATTTTAAAAACCCCACAAGTTAAAACCAATCATACACACTAGCGTACCATACATAAATTTTATAAGCCTAGGGAGAAGGAACATGTCAATTCCCCCATGCCTGACAACAGAGGAGCTTACGAAAGGCTAGCAGGGTGTGGGCAACTCTGATATCTGGGGGGAGTTGGTTCCAAAGGGTCGGGGCCACCACAGAGAAGGCTCTTCCCCTAGGCCCCGCCAACTGACATTGTTTATTTGACGGGACCCGGAGAAGGCCAACTCTGTGGGACCTAACTGGTCGCTGGGATTCGTGCGGCAGAAGGCGGTCCCGGAGATATTCTGGTCCAGTGCCATGAAGGGCTTTATAGGTCATAACCAACATGCTTTTGAATTGCTTTTTTTTTCAATTTAGACAACATTTCTCAGACAATCCTCCGATTTACAATTCCAGGAAATGATCAGTTTTTGTACTTTGCTAATAACAGTTGTCTTTATTTGAATATCTGGTAATTCCAATATTGGATATTGGATCATTCCAATATTGGATTGACCAGATTACCTACGGGACCGCCTTCCGTCGCAAGAATCCCAGCAACCAGTCAGATCCCACAGAGTTGGCCTTCGACTAGACAATGTTACTTGGCGGGACCTAGGGGAAGGGCCTTCTCTGTGTGGGCCCTGGCCCTCTGGAACCAGTTCCCCCCAGATATTCATACCGCCCCCACCCTCCTCACCTTTCGGAAGAGTCTAAAGACTAATTTGTTCGGCTAGGCCTGGGGCTATTGACTGCTTCCACCCTGGCTGATGAATGAAAGGTATGCTTGTTTTAAATGGGTGTGACTGATTTTAAATGTGCTGGGGTTTTAGATCAACTAGTTTTTAAAATTAATTAGATTTCAGAAGTTTTATATGTTGTAAGCCGCCGTGAGCCCTCGGAGAGGGGCAGCATATAAATTGAAATAATAAATGTATCTTTCATTATTATTATTATTATTATTATTATTATTATTATTATTATTAATTTGATTTGTATGCCGCCCCTCTCCGTAGACTTGGGGTGGCTCACAGCAATAATAAAAACAATGTACAACAAATCTAATATTTAAAAATAACTAAAAAACCCTTATTTAAAAAGCAAGACATACACACAAACATACCATGCATAAACTATATAGGCCTGGGGGAGATGTCTCAATTCCCCCATGCCTGATGGCAGAGGTGGGTTTTAAGAAGCTTACGAAGGGCAAGGAGGGTGGGGGCAATCCTAATCTCCAGGGGGAGTTGGTTCCAGATGGTCGGGGCCGCCACAGAGAAGGCTCTTCCCCTGGGTCCCGCCAGACGACATTGTTTAGTCGATGGGACCCGGAGAAGGCCAACTCTGTGGGACCTAACTGGTCACTGGGATTCGTGTGGCAGAAGGCGGTCCCAGAGATATTCTATAATAATGATATCATAGCGTTGGGACTGACCAGATATTTTACATTTCCTTTCTATGATCTTCATAATTATTAGACATGTTTACTTTTCAGATATGAGAAGTTAATCTCTCTCTATGGAAGACAAATTTAGGACTGCTCTCCATCATCCAGGAATCACTAAGACGTCTGTTTCAAATTCACCAGGACCAGGATTTGTGGTTAATAGAAATAGCAGTAGCACCTAGACTTATGTACCACTTCATAGTGTTTTACGACCTTCTCTAAGGGCTTTACAAGGTCATCTTATTGGCTCCCAACAATCTCATTTTACTGATCCTGGAAGGATAGAAGGCTGAGTCAACCTTGAGCCAGTCAGGATTGAACTGCTGGCAGTGGGCAGAATTAGACTGCAATACTGAATGACAACCACTGTGCTGTCATAGCTCATAAGTTATTGGAGCAGGATTGGGACACTTGAAGTTCAAGTCCATCCCCAGTTGTGGAAGTTAATTTGTCGACTTTAACCTAGTCAACTGTCTTTCAATCCTGCCCTACCTCTTAAAATTAGATTCTTGCCCCCCGGCCAATGAATGTGTTGAGAGAATGTTGAGTGAATGGAATGATTGGATTGGATTGGATTTGTATGCCGCCCCTCTCCGTAGACTCAGGGCGGCTAACAACAGTAGTAAAACAGCATATAACAATCCAATATTAAAACAGTTAAAAACCCTTATTGTAAAACCAAACATACAGACAGACATACCATGGGAAAGAGTATCTCAGTTCCCCCATGCCTGGTGGCAGAGGTGGGTTTTAAGAAGCTTACGAAAGGCAAGGAGGGTGGGGGGAATTCTAATCTCTGGGGGGAGTTGGTTCCAGAGGGCCGGGGTCGCCACAGAGAAGGCTCTTCCCCTGGGTCCTGCCAAGCAACATTGTTTAGTTGACGGGACCCGGAGAAGACCCACTCTGTGGGACCTAACTGATCGCTGGGATTTGTGCGGCAGAAGGCAGTCCCTGAGATAGTCTGGTCCGGTGCCATGAAGGGCTTTATAGGTCATAACCAACACTTTGAATTGTGGCCGGAAACTGATCAGCAACCAATGCAGACTGTGGAGTGTTGGTGTAACATGGGCATATTTGAGAGCATGATTGCTCTCGCAGCTGCATTCTGCACGGCCTGAAGTTTCCGAACATGATAGTTTTTTATGCTTTTTTGGGTTTTTTTTAGATTTTTAATTAATTAATCGGATTCAAGATTTTGTATTTGTGTATTCTATGTTGTGAGCAGCCCTGAGTCCTCTGAGAGGGGCTGCATAAAAACCCATTCAATCAATCAATCAATCAATCAATCAATCAATCAATCAATCAAATTGTTATATGTTGAGTCAAAAAAGGGAGATCTTTCTGTGAATCTCCTTGAACATGCAGAAGAAAAGCTAGATATAAATATAGGGGAGGAAAAGTAAAACCATAAATTAAAAATGAATTCAACATATAGGTGTGATATTTGGGCATTGTGACTAGCTTAAAAGTCATCAATGAAGAGGCATATTGTGGCATTTCAACCGGGCCATTGACTTTAATGGCGAAATGAACTTTTGAAACTGAATTTCTCTCAAGCAAATCTGTCATTTGACTCCATGTTCATGAAAGTGGCACCTTCAGACCTCAACGTCTCCTTTCAGATACTGTACCAGGATGCAAAGAATACACTTTGCACCTGAGTTTTTCTTAGCTCACATGCTTGACAAAAAAACCCTCTGGTTCAAGCTCCATTATAACCTATTCAGCCAAGGCAAACAATCCTTGAGTACAAGCAACAAATAAGCATACACATAATTACAACTGTACATTATCTATAATCAACAGAAACTTGCTCAATGACTGAGGAAGGAAGCAAGGATTCAGTTGCATAATCCACCACTCGAAACAGAATACCCTACGAATCTAGAAAGCCTAGAACTACAATGGGTCTAGAAAGCCTAGAACTACAATGCCTTAAACATGATCTTAGTATTGCCCACAAGATCATATCTGCAACATCCTGCCTGTCGACGACTACTTCAGCTTCAATCACAACAACACAAGAGCACGCAAAAGGTTCAAACTTAATATCAATCACTCTAAACTTGACTGTAAAAAATATGACTTTAGCAATCGAGTTGTCGAAGCGTGGAACTCATTACCAGACTCCTTGGTGTCAGCCGCAAACCCCCAACATTTTTCCCTTAGACTATCCACGATTGACCTCTCCAGGTTCCTAAGAGTTCAGTAAGGGGCAAGATAAGTGCACTAGTGTGCCTTCCGTCCCCTGTCCAATTGCCCCTCCTATATTTTATGTATCTTTTCTTCCATTCATATATCTTTTCCTCTATTCTTCATTGACGTATTCTATTCTCATATCTTTTCTTCTATCCTTTCCCTGATATCTGGCACCAGACCAGACTATCTCAGGGACCGCCTTCTGCTGCACGAATCCCAGTGACCAGTTAGGTCCCACAGAGTGGGTCCTCTCCGGGTCTCGTCAACTAAACAATGCCGCTTGGCGGGACCCAGGGGAAGAGCCTTCTCTGTGGCGGCCCCGGCCCTCTGGAACCAACTCCGCCCAGAGATTAGAATTGCCCCCACCCTCCTTGCCTTTCATAAGCTACTTAAAACCCACCTCTGCCATCAGGCATGGGGGAATTGAGATACTTTTCCCCCCTACGCCTTTACAATTTTATGCATGGTATGTCTGTATGTATGTTTGGTTTTTATATTAATGGGGTTTTAATCGTTTTTAGTATTGGATTATTATTGTATGCTGTTTTATTATTGCTGTTAGCCGGCCCGAGTCTCCGGAGAGGGGCGGCATACAAATCCAATAAATAATAATAATAATAATAATAATAATAATAATAATAATAATAATAATAATAATAATAATAATAATAATAATAATAATTTACTACTATATGTTTTATTCTCTTTAACTTTCAATCTGTATTGTACTAAATAAAAAAATAAAAAAATAGATAGATAGATAGATAAAAATAAATAAATAAATAAATAAATAAATAAATAAATAAATAAGTACTATGCTCTAAAAAGAAACATTCTGATTTCAACGGCTTTGCTTTCATTACACTGCAATGCATTATAAGCCAAGGCCATTTCAACAGTGGTTTGCTTAAGCAAAATGACTCTACGGATGATCAACAGCTGCCTCTGTGGTTTATTTATTTGCAGTCTAGGGATTCATGTCTTTTGCCCAGAAATGATCAGAGGAATAAATGTTTGCTTAGTCATATTGCATAGGAACAATTCAAAAAGAAGATGAAAACAAGGATTGTTGGTGATGGTGGTTTGTGTGGAGGAATTTCTATTAAATTCCATTCAATTTAATGGAAATGGGAATGTCTAGTTTAGTGATGAGGAATGGAGCTGAGTGCACACTTGGAATACAGCATTCAGTTTTGGTCACCACAATGCAAAAAAAAGATGTGTGGAGACTCTAGAAAGAGTGAAGAGAAGAGCAACAAAGATGATTAGGAGACTGGAGGCTAAGACGTATGAAGGACAGTTGCAGGAACTGGGCATGGCTAGTTTAATGAAAAGAAGAGCCAGGGGAGACATGATAGCAGTCTTCCAATATCTCAGGGGTTGCCACAAAGAAGGAGTCAAGCTATTCTCCAAAGCACCTGAGGGTAGAACAAGAAGTAATGTGTGGAAACTAAACAAGGAGAGGAGCTACTTAGAACTAAGGAGAAATTTCCTGACAATTAGCACAGTTAATCTATGGAACAACTTGCCTCCAGAAGCTGTGAATGCTTCAACAGTGGAAGTTATTAAAAAGATGTTGGATAACCGTTTGAAGTTGTGTAGGGTTTCCTCCCTAAGCAGGGGGTTGGACTGGAAGACCTCCAAGGTCCCTTCCATCTCTGTTCTATTCTATTCTATTCTACTCTACTCTACTCTATTCTATTATTCTATTCTCGTCTAGTCTATAATTTACATGCCCAAGAGCCAGTTTGATAGACTACTTAAGGTGCTGGATTAGACACTAGGAGACCATGAGTTCTAGATCTCACCAGTCCCTTCTATCTCTGTTATTCTATTCTATTCTATTCCCTTCCATTCTATTCCATTCCATTCCATTCCATTCCATTCCACTCCACTCCACTCCACTCCACTCCACTCATTCTCTATTCTCTATTCTCTATTCTCTATTCTCTATTCTCTATTCTCTATTCTCTATTCTCTATTCTCTATTCTCTATTCTCTATTCTCTATTCTCTATTCTCTATTCTCTATTCTCTATTCTCTATTCTCTATTCTCTATTCTCTATTCTCTATTCTCTATTCTCTATTCTCTATTCTCTATTCTCTATTCTCTATTCTCTATTCTCTATTCTCTGTTCTGTTCTGTTCTATTCTATTCTAGTCTATTCTGGTCTGGTTTGGTCTGGTCTGGTCTGGTCTAGTCTAGTCTAGTCTATGCTATGCTATGCTATGCTATGCGATGCGATGCGATGCGATGCTATGCTAACACATATTATACTCCTAATATAAAGCATCACCATTGGTAAAGACCAAGGTAATACTCCATCCCACCAGTGTTTTTATGCAGAACATTGAATTGGTATTCCAGGTGCTGAAGCAAGCAAAGAACATCACCCAACAAAGGCCGCTTGCTGTGGAAGGAACACCGTGCTTGGTGTCCTGGTGTTATTTCATCCCCAGTGAGTTAGTTCCACTTGCCCAGGATCAACTCACCCTGTGGTTTCTTCTTGTGACTTTAGCACATTGAGTGGGGAAACGAAGAAGACGAGGAGAGGGAGAAACTGAAAAGATCAACTTGTCCTTACAGTCTGTGTACCGATGAACAAAGACGCAGGAGAAACGAGGCAGGTGCAGAGGTCTAATTATGCTTGTGTGTTGTGTCTGAGCGGTAAACTTTTCAGTTGCGTCCCATGTGGATGCAAAGGTGTTATCTGTCCACATCAAATGAGAGGGAAGCACAAGGACAAAGCATCTGGAGGGTATGGCTGGATGGGAAACCGATGAGCAGAGATAGAAGCCGGCTTCAGAATGACACATAACAGATCTACTACATCAAATTGGCCCTTGGGGTCATTTAACAGAATTGACTGGCAGGAGAAGTCAATGAGAGAGAGAGAGAAAAAAGAAGGACTCGAACACAGTCTACAATACAGGTAGAGAGTTCAGGACATACAATGGACGCAGGTGTAGTTGGTTGCAAAAGCAAACTGGAACAATTCGTAGAAAATAAGTGGGTTTCCTGACCAGGTCTAACCACCATTTGTTTAGCCACGAATTTTGTTGAATTTATACCACACCCAAACCTGGTAGATGGTTAATGTAAACTGATCAGCCAAAAATAAACCAATTATATTATAGCTTAACAAGAACCTAGTGGATAAAATGTCATAGGGGGCAACTGGCCATATTGAGGATATACAGGTAATGCAAGATAATGATTACTCATTTGTTAATTATAATGAATTCCCAAAGGAAACTGTTCACATACAAACACGCACACAAACACAAACACATGATTCGGGTTCTGCTCAAGACAGGAGACTTTATACTATCCAAGTCAAATGGTTGTCCAGATTTTGACAGGTATAAAGTTTTTAAAAAGTGATAGTAGGACATTAGCATCATGTCTTGCAGACTCTGGACCTGAAGTTAAGGATTTTTCATTCATTCACTCATTCATTCATTCATTCATCCATCCATCCATTCATTCATTCATTTTATAGACACACATTCATTCATTTTATAGACACACATTCATTCATTTTATAGGATGCATGGATAGATGGATAGATAAATAAGATAGTTAGATGGATCGATGGATCGATGGATCGATGGATCGATGGATCGATGGATCGATGGATCGATGGATAGATGGATCGATGGATCGATGGATAGATGGATAGATGGATAGATGGATAGATGGATAGATGGACAGATGGATAGATAGATAGATATGAATGGATAGATGGATAAGATAGATAGATAGATAGGTAGGTAGGTAGATAGATAGATAGATAGATAGATAGATAGATAGATAGATAGATAGATAGATAGATAGATAGATAGATATGAATGGATGGATGGATAGGTAGGTAGATATAGATAGATAGATAGATAGATAGATAGATAGATAGATAGATAGATAGATAGATAGAAAGAAAGAAATGGATGGATGGATGGATGGATGGATAGGTAGGTAGAGATAGATAGATAGATAGATAGATAGATAGATAGATAGATAGATAGTAGATAGATAGATAGATAGATAGATAGATAGATAGATAGATAGATAGATATGGATGGGTAGGTAGGTAGGTAGGTAGATAGATAGATAGATAGATAGATAGATAGATAGATAGTAGATAGATAGATAGATAGATAGATAGATAGATAGATAGATAGATAGATAGATAGATAGAAATGGATGGATGGATGCATAGGTAGGTAGAGATAGATAGATAGATAGATAGATAGATAGATAGTAGATAGATAGATAGATAGATAGATAGATAGATAGATAGATAGATAGATAGATAGATAGATAGATATGGATGGGTAGGTAGGTAGATAGATAGATAGATAGATAGATAGATAGATAGATAGATAGATAGATAGTTAGAGAGAGAGAGAGAGAGAGAGAGAGAGAGAGAGAGAGAGAGAGAGAGAGAGAGAGATAATAGACAGGCAGACAGTTTCCTGGTTGCTTATTTGTACCCTATGACAATCATTAAGTGTTGTACCTCATGATTCTTGACAAATATATCTTTTTAAATTTACACTGAGAGCATATGCTGTATAGTCTGGAGGACAGAAGGAAAAGGGGGGACATGATTGAAACATTTAAATATATTAAAGGGTTAAATAAGGTCCAGGAGGGAAGTGTTTTTAATAGGAAAGTGAACACAAGAACAAGGGGACACAATCTGAGGTTAGTTGGGGGAAAGATCAAAAGCAACATGAGAAAATATTATTTTACTGAAAGAGTAGTAGATCCTTGGAACAAACTTCCAGCAGACGTGGTAGATAAATCCACAGTAACTGAATTTAAACATGCCTGGGATAAACATATATCCATCCTAAGATAAAATACAGAAAATAGTATAAGGGCAGACTAGATGGACCATGGGGTCTTTTTCTGCCGTCAGACTTCTAAGACAAATTCCTTCTGTGTCCAATCACTTGTGGCCAATAAAGTTCTATTCTGTTCTTCTGTTCTATTTTACTCTACTCTACTCTACTCTACTCTACTCTACTCTACTCTACTCTACTCTACTCTACTCTACTCTAGATATATGATAGGTAGATAGAATTCTTTACTGGCTATGTGACTGGACACACTAGACCACCAAGCATTCAAGGAGTGGTTCTTAATCATGGGTTCCCTGGATGGGGGAGTGTCCAAGGATAAATTTCTTGACCTTGTGTGGGACAAATATACAATTTTATTTTCCTTAATCCGACTCAGTGGATTATAAAGGAGCACATATACTGTATTTCATCTCTGCTTCTTCTTCTTTTTTTAGTAGTATTCTGATAACTGTATTTGAGCACCGTTGTCCTCCATTGTAATACAGTCTATAGCTATGCATTTTATTTTATGCAATTAAATCCATTTTTATGAGAAGGTTCCCTGAGTTTCATCCATACTCTCAAAGGGATCCATGGCACAAAAAGCTTAAGAACCTCTGTTTTAAAGGTAGCCTGTTTCACATAATGATCAGTGTTGGAAAAAAGACTATAGACGCTGGGTTGAACAGCAGGTGAATAGAAGTTATCTGAATATTAAATAAAATCCAACTGGTTTCCTGGGTCCCCCTCCTGCTGAACGCATACACAAAGAAATGCTTTCAAAGTAATTAGTACAAAAGATTACAGATACTGCATAGCGATGCCATGAGCGCATCCACTCAGAAGTAAGTTTTGATGGGTTCAAAGAGATTTACACCCACATATGCTTAGAACCGCAGTCCACCTTCTCTTGCCTTACAACTATTCTTCCAATTGCATTCAGATTCCTCACCATCCCTGTCATTCAATCGGTCAATCAAATCAATCTGGAATTGATTGGATTGACACAAAAGCACACAACAGATTTAAGCTTAATATTTTTATTTATTTATTTATTTATTTATTTATTTTTATTTTTAAATTTTTATTATTTATTTATTTATTTATTTATTTATTCTTTGTCCAATATGCAATACATATGGAAGAGAATAGACATTAAGTAATATATATAACGATAGAAAGTAAGAAAGAAGAGAAGTAGATGGGAGGGAGAGAATATATATGATATAAGAGATAAGGAGAGAATATATATGATATATATACAGTATATTATATATATTATATATATATATATTTACGAAAACAAATATATATATATATATGTTTTCGTAAATTTTCACGGGTATATGTATGTAGATTGTTCTGAGTTCGGGTTTTGCCCTGTGTAATATTTACACAGGGCAAAACCCGAACTCAGAACAATCTACATATATAGATAGATAGATAGATAGATAGATAGATAGATAGATAGATAGATAGATAGATAGAGATAGAGATAGAGATAGAGATAGAGATAGAGATAGAGATAGAGATAGAGATAGAGATAGAGATAGAGATAGAGATAGAGATAGAGATAGAGATAGAGATAGAGATAGAGACAGAGACAGAGACAGAGACAGAGATAGAGATAAGGAGAGAATATATATGATATATGAGATAAGGAAAGACAATTGGACAGGGGATGATAGGCACATCAGTGCACTTATATACGCCCCTTACTGGCCTCTTAGGAACCTGGAGAGGTCAATCGTGGAGAGTCTAAGGGAGAAGTGTTGGGGGTTGGGAGTTGACACTATTGAGTCCGGTAATGAGTTCCACGCTTCGACAACTCGATTGTTAAAGTCATATAGGCCAGTTAGCTGGGTGAGCAGTGTGGTCGGGCGGTAGGAAAGGCAAGTAGGATGCTTGGCTGCATAGCTAGAGGTATAACAAGCAGGAAGAAGGAGATTGTGATCCCCTTATATAGAGCGCTGGTGAGACCACATTTGGAGTACTGTGTTCAGTTCTGGAGACCTCACCTACAAAAAGATATTGACAAAATTGAACGGGTCCAAAGACGGGCTACAAGAATGGTGGAAGGTCTTAAGTATAAAACGTATCAGGAAAGACTTAATGAACTCAATCTGTATAGTCTGGAAGACAGAAGGAAAAGGGGGGACATGATCGAAACATTTAAATATGTTAAAGGGTTAAATAGGGTTCAGGAGGGAAGTGTTTTTAATAGGAAAGTGAACACAAGAACAAGGGGACACAATCTGAAGTTAGTTGGGGGAAAGATCAAAGGCAACATGAGAAAATATTATTTTACTGAAAGAGTAGTAGATCCTTGGAACAAACTTCCAGCAGACGTGGTTGGTAAATCCACAGTAACCGAATTTAAACATGCCTGGGATAAACATATATCCATTGTAAGATAAAATACAGGAAATAGTATAAGGGCAGACTAGATGGACCATGAAGTCTTTTTCTGCCGTCAGTCTTCTATGTTTCTATGTTTCTATATTTTTTCAGTCAAGTTTGGAGCAGTTAATATTAAGTTTGAATCTGTTGTGTGCTCTTGTGTTGTTGCGGTTGAAGCTGAAGTAGTCATTGACCGGAAGGACGTTGCAGCATAGGATCTTGTGGGCAATACTTAAATCGTGTTTTAGGCGCCGCTCCAAACCTGACTGTAAAAAACATGACTTTAGCAATCGAGTTGCCTAAGCGTAGAACTCACTAGAGGACTCCGTAGTATCATCCCCTAACCCCCAACACTTTACCCTTAGACTATCTATGGTTGACCTCACCAGGTTCCTAAGAGGTCAGTAAGGGGTGTACATAAGTGTACCAGAGTGCCTGAAATTCTGAAAAGGTCTATTAGAATTGCAGGATGATATAAATCTTTGGGGGGTGGGGAGAGAAAACTATATTAGAATTATCCATTTTATAGTCATTTCTCAGAGAACAACCTCTTCAAATCCTTTTCTCCAATGGCAAATGATGTTCATGTTCCCACTCAACATTGCCACAATCACTGTCAGTTATTGTTAATAGAGGGAGATGGTTCAATATGAGGAACTATTTGAAGAAAAGAAAGGCCTATGAGAAGTAAATAAATTTGTCCTGCTCTCCAAGTTAAATCATCTCCATTAAACTGATCTTTTTTCAAATGACTTTAGTTTCACAAATCTATCATCGATCATATCTATCTATCATCTCTATCATCCATCCATCTATCTATCTGTCTGTCTGTCTGTCTGTCTGTCTGTCTGTCTGTTTGTCTGTCTTTCCATCATCTATCATCCATCCTCCATCCTTCATCATCTATCCTGTCTGTCTGTCTTTCTTTCTGTCTGTCTGTCTATTTCTATCAATGATTTGTCATCTATCATCTATCGCCTATCATATCTGTCTGCCTGTCAAATTTATTGGCCACCCATCTTATCTCAGGATAACTCTGAATGGCATACAATCATAATATTTCTGCTTTTCTGAAACGGTTTTCTGATTGAGTTTTTATAGACAGTGTTATTAATTTCATAATATGCTTAAGCTGGAAGAACCTGAAATGATAGCTAAGTTTTACTTTTGTCTCCAGCTTTCACACAACGAAATCATCTTCCCTTTCTAATCCATAAATGAACTTTATGAATTCAACAATAAGCAACACAATGTCTAAGTCTAGATTTTAGCCAGAGGCATTGGACATCGGGATCTTCTAACAGTAATCTTAAATAGCACCCTTCTTAAAATAGAGTTGGCGTAGTGGAATATCCATTTAGGAAATGGATGGAATTACACATTTCAAAGTGCCATATGACTATACTTTTAATAAAAAAATAGATCATTTTGTTTTTGGAAATTAACGTGTGTGTGTATTTGTGTGTGTGGTTTAAGAGATCGTGCGTACAAGCCTATAAATGTATGCTCAGAAACAAATCCAACTGAGCACAGGATGACTTACTTTTGAATAAATATGCTTAGGTTTTCATGATTTATAAAGATGCTGCTGAGTTTTCCTAAAGCAAAATTTTATCTGGATGAAGTAATGTTCAACTGCAGCAGATATGTGAAGGAAACAGGCTGCATCTGTATAACGTCCACCCATTTTCTCCGAAGAAGAGAGTCATCTACTGTCGCTAAGTTTCAAATTAAAATATATCTACCGTCAACTTTTTAACATCCGTTTTTAAAAGCCTGAGAAGGAAAGGTAGCTAAAATTTTACATAAATGGTATTATACACCAGCACAACTTGCACACTTCCAGGGGAAAGAGAAAGGTAATTGTTGGCATGGTTGCCAAAAGAAAGGAATTTTCATGCATATGTTCTGGGAGTGTGTTGAAATTCAGAAATTTTGGAAGGAAGTGCAGAACGAAATAAATAAAATGCTAAATATTAATTGGATAATTACAAAAGAAATAGCGATATTAATTAAACAAAGAGAACTAAGAGATTTTAAAGAAATAAAAACTGCAGCACTGGAAAGCGCTCAAGCGGTAGTGGTATTGGGTTGGAAAGAGTCTATAAAATGGACACTACAGAACTGGTACTGGTACATGGTGGATCACATTCATTTTGAAATCATGGAAACAAGATTAAACAACTTTGATGAAAATAAATTGGAGAAGCTGATGGGACGATGGAATAAGGTGAAAGGTTATATGCTGAGTAGAATCTGTGACGGAAATGTGAAAAATAAACTCCAGTCACTCTTTCAATAATAACAAATGCAAAGTAGAGCTAAGGAAATACAGTGGTACCTCAAGATACGAACTTAATTGGTGACGGGAGGAGGTTCGTAAGGTGAAAAGTTCGTAAGACGAAACATTGTTTCCCATAGGAATCAATGGAAAAGCAATTAATGCGTGCAAGCCCAAAACTCAGAAAACCGGAAGCCGGCCGCCACCACCGAAGGAGGCTTGAGCCTCCCTTTGCCCCACGCTGCTTCGCCCTGCCTGTTGTCCTGGGTGAAGTGCTGGGGGGAGGGAGTCAGGAAGGTCTTCCTGCTCCCCCCTCCAGCCAAAAACACCCGCTTGAGCCAGGATGACAGGCAGGGCGGAGCAGCGTGGAGCAAAGGGAGGCTGAAACCGCCGGCGGCTTCAGCTTCCCATTGCTCAGCGGGAGGGGCAGACCGCCTTTGTATTTTTGGCTCGGGGGGGAAGCAGGAGGCGCAGGATTGGGCCGGCGGTGGGCATGCCGCGAGGTAGCAGGTCAGCATCCTGGGCGTCTGGGCGGCGGGCGAGGAGGCGCGGCCGAGCGGACCTGGCTCCGGCTCCGGCTAGACCTCCAGCGAGGATGGGGCGGGCAGTGGGCGCAGCGGCAGTGGTAGGAGCCAGGGTGCGTCCGATTCGGGGCTGGCGGCCCCCGACGCAGTGGGGAACATTGGCGCGGGAGGCAGGAGAGGACCGGGCGACTGGAGCAGCAGCGCGGCTTCTTTTTGCCTGGGAGGGAAGGTGAAATGCCGGCGGCTCTAGCAACTGCTACGAGCGGCATTTCACTTTCCCTCCCTTGCAAAAAGGCCGGCATTCTGGGATGATGGGGCCGGACTTCCCAGGCGGAAGGCGTGTCCCTCTCCATGGCTTCTTTTTGCCTGGGAGGGAAGGTGAAATGCCAGCGGCTCTAGCAGATGCTACGAGCGGCATTTCACTTTCCCTCCCAGGCTAAAAGGCCGGGCGAGGAGGTGGAGCCCGTTTCTTTCCTGCTGCCACTACTCTCCTTGAAGGTTTTCCAGACAAAGCGCTGCGCTGGGCTCCAAACTGGCACAAAGTTCTCCCTGCCTCCTCTGCGGCCACCTTCCCCAAGGAGCCTCCCAACCGCAGAGGAGGCAGGGAGAACTTTGCGCCACTTCGGAGCCCAGCACAGCGCTTTGTCGGGAAAACCTTCAAGGAGATAAACGAGCTCCGAAGTGGCACAAAGTTCTCCCTGCCTCCTCTGCAGACGGGAAGGTCTTTGGGGAAGGCGGCCGCAGGAGGAGGAATAGGAGGATAAGCTGCAGCAGCCCCCGTCCCGCCAGCACAAAGGTAACCCCGCCCCCTGGGCAGCAAGAAGGCTCCTTTGGGAAGGCGGCCGCAGGGGGAGGAGCTGGAGAGGCCGGATAACTTTGCGCCGCTTCGGAGCCCGTTTCTTTCCTGCTGTCACTATCTCCTTGAAAGTTTTCCCGACGAAGCGCTGCGCTGGGCTCCAAACTGGCACAAAGTTCTCCCTGCCTCCTCTGCGGCCACCTTCCCCAAGGAGCCACCCAACCGCAGAGGAGGCAGGGAGAACTTTGCGGCACTTTGGAGCCCAGCGCAGCGCTTTGTCGGGAAAACCTTCAAGGAGATAAACGGGCTCCGAAGTGGCACAAAGTTCTCCCTGCCTCCTCTGCAGATGGGAAGGTCTTTGGGGAAGGCGGCCACAGGAGGAGGAAGAGGAGGATAAGCTGCAGCAGGGAGGTTGCTGGGAAGCCCCCCAGCCCGGCTGTCACCTTTTAAAATAGTCGAGCGGCTTTCCAGGAGCCTCCCACAGCCGAACGCCAAACCCGAACTTCGGCGTTCGGACGCGCGGCTATTTAAAAAGGTGACAGCCGGGCTGGGGGGCTTCCCAGCAACCTCCCGAACCCCGAACCTTTGCTGAACTTCCGGGTTCGGGGTTCGGGGGTGCTGGGAAGCCCCCCAGCCTGGCTGTCACCTTTTAAAATAGCCGCGCGGCTTTCCAGGGGCCTCCAAACGCCGAACGCGGAAGTTCGGGTTTGGGGTTCGGCTTCGGGAGGCTCCTAGAAAGCCGCGCGGCTATTTTAAAAGGTGACCGCCAGGCTGGGGGGCTTCCCAGCACCCCCCCGAACCCTGAACTTTTGCCAAACTTCCGGGTTCGGGGGTGGGGGGTGCTGGGAAGCCCCCCAGCCCGGCGGTCACCTAATCAGCATACTTCAGCTACATCAACGACCCCAGATGTTACCCCACTGACTCACCAGGAAGTTTCTACACAGCAGGCAATTGATGAGCCATCAAACCACACCCAGCCACCAGTATTTATAAAAGGAAGGCAGCTTAGGTCTCGCAGTGTTCGCCTTAGAACAAGGACAGAAACACCAGCCTGAAGATGATGAGTGGGACCTCATCGAAACATCGCCAGAAATTTCCAAATCAACTAGTAAATATTTGAACCCCCCCGCAATTGCTGGTGGTGGTGATGGTTATTGTCAGTCGGGTGATGGGCACATGCACTGTGCACTGTTTTATGTTTGTTTTATGTAACCTTATCTGCAAAACCAATAAAAATATATTTTTAAAAAAAGAGAAGGAAAGGTAGCTGAAATATTAATTCTTACATAATTAAGTGCAGAAAGAGTTTGTCTGGGTACGGAACACCCCAAAATATAATTTAAAAACAAGAAAATAATGAGGTGTCCCGATGTTAATTGTAGTAAATTAATGTATGCATGCATATTTGTACCGAGCATTCACTCTATTTTTTTTTTTTTTGACATTCAAAGCAACTCAGAGCACTTTTCTTTCTGACTTTTATTTTTTAATCTAGAAAACTAATGAGAATAAGTCCTTGACAAAAAGGACGGTCTGCCCTGGAAAATAAACTATAGTATTTGCTAAATAATTCTATGTTCTCCTTCAGTATTAATAATATTTTCATTCTCCAAGGTTTTCTTACATCTTCAATGAAATTAATATTCCAGGAAACAACAAACATACACATATTTGAAATGGATGGCTGTTGCATTCCTTCTCCTTTTTTTCCCCACCACAAAGAAACAGGATAGCTGTGTCTGTTGTGTGTCCTTGTGTATGTGCATCTATAAAGCCCTTGTGTACATGCATCTATAAAGCCCTTCATGGCACCGGACCAGATTATCTCCGGGACCACCTTCTGCCGCACGAATCCCAGCGACCAGTTAGGTCCCACAGAGTGGGCCTTCTCCGAGTCCCGTCAACTAAACAATGTCGTTTGGCGGGACCCAGGGAAAGAGCCTTCTCTCTGGCGGCCCCGGCTCTCTGGAACCAACTCCCCCCAGAGATTAGAATTACCCCCACCCTCCTTGCCTTTCGTAAGCTCCTTAAACCCCACCTCTGCCATCAGGCATGCGGGAACTGAGATATTCTTTCCCCCTAGGCTGCTACAATTTATGCATGGTATGTTTGTATGTATGATTGGTTTTTATAATAAGGATTTTTAGCTGTTTTAGTATTGGATTGTCGCATGTTGTTTTTACCACTGTTGTTAGCCGCCCGTCTACAAAGCGGGGCGGCATATAAATCCAATAAATAAATGAATGATTGAATGAATGAATGAATGAATGAATCAATCAATCAATCAATCAATCAATCAATCAATCAATCAATCAATCAATCAAATGTTTCAGAGACTAAAGCTGAACAATTTCAGCATCCATGTCCATAAATGGTCCCCAGGAACCTTGAGAGTAATTCTCAGAGACCTTCAAGCTCTGTTGACAAATTGTCATGTTTGAAGTACAGGTAGTTCTCAACTTACAGCTATTCATTTAGTGACAGTTCAAAGTTAGGACAGGACTGAAAAAAGTACTTATGACCCTTTATTACACTTACAACTCTGTTCTGCCGGCTTCTAGTACAAGTCTCCAATGAAAAGGAAATTGGTTCAAAACAGACACACACACGCAGTAGAAGTCCAGTAAATGTTTTTTATCTCAACAAAAGAGAAGCAAAACTCCCTTTTAGAATTCAAAGGGATTTCTTTTATAAACAAGGCAGTAATGGATTACAGTCCAATAACAAGGCAAGAAATAAACCAGTACTGTGAAGTTGGGCACAAATACTGTTTGTTCCAGATGTGGCAAAAACTTACAATGATTTCTTTTCTCAAACTCCGTGACTCCCAACAACTACGATCAGATAATCTCCACGCTGCTGAGCCCACACGCTGCCAATTTAACAGCTGTTATAATTACGTGAGCCCCACCCAACCACAGGTGGATTCTCTATCGCCTGTAATATTTCTTCAGTTGTTCTCTCCTAAGCATAACTCTACGCATGTGTGGGTCTAGCAATTCATCATCCGAACCTACAGAAGATAATGGAGATTGGCTTCCTGGGCTGTCTGCCAAGCCCCCTTCTTCCAAGTCACCCCCACCTTCTTCTTCCGAGGAAACTTCACTACCTGACTCTGTCGGCAATAAAACAGGCCTATGACATGTTGATATTTCCCCTGCATCCACCTCCACATTCCTTGGGGCAGGAGCTGGGCCAGAGCCAATCACAACACAACTCTCCACGATCACATGGTCAAAATCTGGGCACTGGGCAACTAGCTCCTATTTATCACAGTGGCAATTGTGCGATCCACTCTTGTGACCTACTGACAAGCAAATTCAATGGGGGAACCAGATTAAATTCACACAACTGTGTTACTAACTTAACAACTGAAGTGACTCGCTTACCAACGGTGACAAAAAAGGTTGTAAAAGGGATCCAAACTCCCTCGAACAACTTGTCTTGCTCATTACTGGAAATTTTGAGCTCAACTTGATTGTAAATCGAGGATTAGAAGGCAATTATTCAATGCATGATCAGAAAACATATTTTTTCACTATTATTTATAATTTCATTTTATGTATTTACTTGATTTGTACCCTGCCACCTATATAATGCTACCACCCCCTATTTTTCCCATAGCAGCACTCGTATGAGCTGGGATGGACTGACAGAAAATGACTGGTGAGATCTAGAATTCATGGTCTCCTAGTGTATAATCCAGCACCTTAAGTAGTCTATCAAACTGGCTCTTGGGCATGTAAATTATAGACTAGACGAGAATAGAATAGAATAATAGAATAGAATAGAATAGAATAGAGTAGAGTAGAGTAGAGTAGAATTCTTTATTGGCCAAGTGTGATTGGACACACAAGGAATTTGTCACTGGTACTTATGCTCTCAGTGTACATAAAAGAAAATATACATTTTTCAAGAATCATGGAATAATAGAATAGAGTAGAGTAGAGTAGAGTAGAGTAGAGTAGAGTAGAGTAGAGTAGAATAGAATAGAATTCTTTATTGGCCAAGTGTGATTGGACACACAAGGAATTTGTCACTGGTACATATGCTCTCAGTGTACATAAAAGAAAAGATACATTTTTTAAGAATCATGAGATACAACGCTTAATGATTGTCATAGGACACAAATAAGCCGTCAGGAAGCAATCAATATTAATATAAATCATAAGGATACAAGCCACAAGTTACAGTCATAAATGGAACAAAATTAAATTTTCTTTTTTGTCTCGCCTCTGTCTGTAGGCCTTGGCGTGGCACTCACGCATTGTATGCCTTCCACAATGTGGAAAAGATTATGCACTCCCAAATATTAGTAGCTGTAGATGCCTTCCAAATTGAATTTATATTTTGGCAGTCCTCAAAATGCTTCACTGAATAGGTGGGTGAGATTTCTTTAAAATATTGGCTTTTTTTTTAAGATTTAAAAGATTGTCCTAACTCTACCTTTATAATCACTGCTGGGAGAGATAGATTGTCCAATTCCTGAAAAATCCAGCTCCACCTATTGTTGTGGTTAGCTCTGGCCCAGCTCCTGCCCCAAGGACTGTGGATGTGGGGGAGACATCCACATGCTGCAGGCCTGTTTTGCCCCCGGTGGAATCTGCTGATGAAGGCTCCTCTAACCAAGAAGACATGAGTGACAGGGAGGAGGAGAGTGATGCATAGGCAGCAACAACTGAGAGATTATTATCAAAGAAAATGAGGCCACCTGTGGTTGGGTGGGGCTTTGGTGATTAGTGAGGCTGCTATAAATAGCAGCCTATGGGTTTGGCCATTGTGGAGGATTATCTGATCCTTGTGTTTCGTGACTGCTTTACTGACTTTGACCTTTTGTGTGCTGATTTTTCCCTGCTTTGAAACTAAACCAGAGCAAAGTGTGTTTCACTTTGTGAAAGAGGAAGGACTGTGAATTGCCTCACAGCTGTAAGCTAAGTATCACAGAACTGATAAGGGACTTGTACAAATTACCAGTTTCTTTGGAGACAAGTGCTCTTTGCTATACCAAAAGAGGGCTTAGGTTAAGGGAATTTTCATTATAAAGAACCTTGTTTTGAATTTTCAAATGTGTGTGTGTCTGAAATTTGTACCTGTGAATTTTTGGGAGGAGTCTACCAGAGAGCCCGACAGAACACCTATTCTACAGTTTGACCTACCCCCTTCTCTGATGTGGTCTAGATCAATACTTCTCAATCTGTGGTCCTGTGGAAGGCCACAATATTGTCACGGGGTTTCCTCAAAGGCTTGAAGAAATGTTATGATTTAAATCTTGAGTTCAGTCTGGAGGGGTGTATGGCCACAAAAGATATTTAATTAAGATCTGTGGTAAAAGAAAGGTTAGAATTACTACTCTAGTTCTAAGGATAACTTTTCCAAAGGAGCATTAATTTCAGGCCCTTCAAATAATAATAATAATAATAATAATTATTATTATTATTATTATTATTATTATTATTATTATTATTATTATTTATTAGATTTGTATGCCGCCCCTCTCCGCCATATCTTGGTTTGTACCCCAAGTTCATAATTTTTAAAAAATTATATTAGATATGTGTGCTTCTAGAGGCTGGGGGGGGGAGCATTTGGAGGTAGATAAACACTGTTTATGTTGGTTTGAAAAACAGAATTTTGCAGTGGTATCTTTTAATTACATTAATTTGAGCTTCAATATATCCCACTGAGATAAGTGTCATCAAACAGCTGAAGTTTGAAAAGTTGATTTTTTTAAACAAAAAACCAGTTGATTAACTAGATGAACTAGCCAATTAGCACATCAATTAATTAACCAATTAAAATTATTACAGCCATCTCCGCAATAATATGATGAGAGGATTTAATTAAAAGAACAACCTCCCTTGACGGAATACACAGATAAATTGTTTATTTTGGAGAAAGGAGGGGATTATCCCAAGTGTGTTATTTGACTATACACAGATGATACAAAGAGTCTCTTCAACAAGTGAACAATATTAACTATGCAACTTTTTTAAAAATGCAGATTCCTTCTCTACATTTTAATTTACATCTTGATTATTTTGCTCCACAGCATTGGAAATTAGCCAGAAACAGTGATTTAGGCTTTTTGTTTGGCTGTTGATTATTATAATAGAATAGGATAGAATAGAATAGAATAGAACAGAACAGAACAGAACAGAACAGAATAGAATAGAATAGAATAGATTTATTGGCCAAGTGTGATTGGACACACAAGGAATTATCTTTGGTGCATATGCTCTCAGTGTACATAAAAGAAAAAATAAATTTATCAAGAATCATTGTTGTTGTTGTCATCATCATCATCATCATCATCATCATCATCATCATCAATACAATACAGCAAATGAGACCACTATGCTGTATTTTGTATTTCATCACCAATCGGGCACTTCTGTAGCAACTATGATGTAGCAGCGAATTATATTTGCCGATCCCAGTAAAGCGGCCTTTTGCAATTGACAGATGGAGATTTTGTCAATTCCGATGGTTTTCAAATGTCCGCTGAGATCCTTTGACACCAGGGTGTCAAGTACCACTGGCACCACTTTCACTGGCTTATGCCAGAGTCGTTGCAGCTCGATTTTTAGATCTTTGTATTTAACAAATTTCTCTAGCTGCTTCTCTTCAATTCTGCTGTCTCATGGGATTGTGATGTCTATGAGCCATACTTTCTTTTTCTCCACAATCATGATGTCTGGTGTGTTATGCTTCAGAATTTGGTCAGCCTGAAGTCGGACTGTTTTTTTTGTAGTTTTGCTTGCTCATTTTCGACCACTTTTTCGGGCTTATGATCCTACCAGTTCTTCTTCTTCTTCTTCCTCTTCTTCTTCTTCTTCTTCTTCTTCTTCTTCTTCTTCTTCTTATTATTATTATTATTATTATTATTATTATTATTATTATTATTAATATCATCATCATCATCATCATCATCATTGTTATTATTGTTATTATTGGATATTTTCCATTTTGGTGGCATTTGTGGGCAATAAAAATCCCTAAAGAATGCTGGAAGCATTGGAGGTGTTTATTGCTGCTTGTAAATCATACAGTGTCTCTCTTATTTTGTATTCATATAATTGATAGTTATTTTTGTTCCTGTTTGGGAAATAAACCCAAGGGTCAAAGAAACAGGCCCTGAAGATGTGTGTCCATCCACTCTCCTACACAGAAGTGGAAGCCATGTTCTTATGACTTCTGATCAAACAATAATCTCCCTCTAGTTTGTGGAGGTGACTGATGGTCAGACAGCCTGAATTTTATTAACCAAAATAAGGTCACAAGCTAAGTACATCCTCCAGGGTCAGTGAGCAGCTACAAAGAAGATTAGTGAAAGAAAAGATTGTGACCAGGAGGGTTATGTCCCACTGGGGGAGGGGGCGGGCGGTAATCTAGCAGAAACATATTAAAGTGTGTAAATTAACCATTGTGGGAATGTCATATTATATCTAGTTTTGACTGCTTATTGGTGGGAGGGGGTTGATCTTTTGCAAATGATAGAACAATTACAGTATGTTGGAGATCATTAACTATCTGCTTTTAGTGACACGGAGATAGTAACACAACAGTCTGAGAAAGCGGGGTGTTTTAACCTTTGGTTTCTTGAAGAATTCTGATCCAAGCCATGGATCAAAAAGATGCCACATACAAAACTATTGCTTTGCTTGCAGCCTGAATGATTTAAAGCACAGCTTCCTTATTTTGCTAATGATAATGTGTTACAGTTCTGGAGACCTCACCGACAAAAAGATATGGATAAAGTTGAACGGGTCCAAAGACGGGTTACAAAAATGGTGGAAGGTCTTAAATATAAAACTTATTAGGAAAGACTTCATGAGCTCAATCTGTCTAAGAGACACCATGGAAAAATATTTAACAGGGATGAAAGCTAGAGGTATAACAAGCAGGGAGATTGTGATCCCCTTATATAGAGCGCTGGTGAGACCACATTTGGAATACTGTGTTCAGTTCTGGAGACCTCACCTACAAAAAGATATGGATAAAATTGAACGGGTCCAAAGATGGGCTACAAGAATGGTGGAAGGTCTTAAGCATCAAACCTATCAGGAAAGACTTCATGAACTCAATCTGTATAGTCTGGAGGACAGAAGGAAAAGGGGGGACATGATCGAAACATTTAAATATGTTAAAGGGTTAAATAAGATTCAGGAGGGAAGTGTTTTTAATAGGAAAGTGAACACAAGAACAAGGGGGCACAATCTGAGATTAGTTGGGGGAAAGATCAGAAGTAACCTGAGAAAATATTTGACTGAAAGAGTAGTAGATGCTTGGAACAAACTTCCAGCAGACGTGGTTGGTAAATCCACAGTCACTGAATTTAAACATGCCTGGGATAAACATCTATCCATCCTAAAGTAAAATACAGGAAATAGTATTAGGGCAGACTAGATGGACCATGACACTACGGAGTCCCGTAATGAGTTCCACGCTTTGACAACTCTATTACTAAAGTCGTATTTTTTACAGTCAAGTTTGGAGCGGTTAATATTAAGTTTGAATCTGTTGTGTGCTCTTGTGTTGTTGTGGTTGAAGCTGAAGTCGTCGTTGACAGGCAGGACATTGCAGCATATGATCTTGTGGGCAATATTGTGTTGTTTAAGCGTTCCCTTTATTTGTTTGAGCACTGTATACCACTGCATACCAAATCTCTCGCTCATCCCATCTTTTCATAATACCCCAAAAGTCCGGAAATGAGTTTCAGAGCAGAAGACATGACAGCCAACTGTAAGTACACAAAAATGACTTTAAATACCAGCCATCATTTGTCCTCCCTGCTTCAACATAGCCCTCTAGTTCAGGAACACTCTACTGCTGTGCACAGCTTGCTGTAGGCGAAGATCCATTTTAGAGTGGACTTGAAATATAAATGACAGCTCGCACTACACATGAACACAGACAACTGTATAAAATATTTAAATAAAGACAGAAAAGAACAGAGGAAACCAACAGTGCCTTTGGCAGACGCAGCCGTGGGGAATACAGCAGCTTGAGATTCATTGCAAATTTCATCTTTAATGTTATTTTTAGTCCAATATTTTGTAGTCCTGTGATGTAAACCTTTGTGTGTTGTCTGGTGGGGGTTTTTTTTATCCCTCCCACCATCCACTTTCTACCACGATCTCTTTTTGTTTTTACAAAAAACCTAATATCTTTTCGATAATATTGATTATGAAAGGGTTTTTGTTATGGGCTACAGTCTTTCCCCCCTTTTGTGCGCTTTTATTTATTTTTTTAAAAAAAGAATGCTATTGATCTTGGTGGTTGAATAAATAGAAACAGACCCACAGCCCTGGATTCTGCCTTCTTGCTACTATGCTTCTCAGATCAAATCTTTGTAGTCCTCTTCAAGTCTCCCAGCTTTTGTGTTTGCTCTCTGGCTGGTTTGTTCCTTCTCGCTTAAAAGATGAATTATAAGGGGCCAATGTTAAAAGAAAAAAAAATAGATTAGGATGCCAGGAAAGATGGAAATACAGTGATACCTTGTCTTACAAACTTAATTGGTTCCAGGACGAGGTTCTTAAGGTGAAAAGTTTGTAAGACGAAACAATGTTTCCCATAGGAATCAATGGAAAAGCAATGAATGCGTGCAAGCCCAAAATTCACCCCCTTTGCCAGCTGAAGCGTTGGTTTTTGCGCTGCTGGGATTTCCCCTGAGGCCCCCTCCATGGGAAACCCCACCTCCAGACTTCCGTTGCCAGCGAAGCACCCACTTTTGCGCTGCTGGATTCCCCTGCTGGGATTCCCCTGCAGCATCACAAAAACACGGAAGTCCAGAGGTGGGGTTTCCCATGGAGGGGAGCCTCAGGGGAATCCCAGCAGCACAAATACGGGCGCTTCATTGGCAACGGAAGTCTGGAGGTGGGGTATCTCAGCGGCGGCAGCGGGTTTGTAAGGTGAAAATAGTTTGTAAGAAGAGGCAAAAAAAAGTCTTAAACCCCGGGTTTGTATCTCGAAAAGTTTGTATGACGAGGCGTTTGTATGACAAGGTATCACTGTACTACTTTCCCATGTTATCAACTGCTGATGAATTTATTCTAGAAATAAATACAGTGGTACCTCTACCTAAGAACGCCTCTACTTGCGAATTTTTCTAGATAAGAACCGAGTGTTCAAGGGGTTTTTTGCCTCTTCTCAAGCACCATTTTCCACTTACAAACCCGAGCCTCCGAAACTGTAACCGGAAAAGGCAGGGAGAAGCCTCTGAGGGGCCTCTCTAGGAAAGTCCAGGGAGGAAACAGGGCCGGAAAAAGTGGGGAGAAGCATCCATAGGGATTCTCTAGGAAACTCCTGGGAGGAAACAGGGCCCTAAAAGGCAGGGAGAAGCCTCCGTGGAACCACTCTAGGAATCTCCTGGAAGGAAACATGGCCGGAAAAGATGGGAAGAAGCCTCCGTGGGGACTCTCTAGGAATCTCCTGGGAGGAAACAGGGCCTCCACCCTCCCTGTGGTTTCCCCAATTGCACACATTATTTGCTATTACATTGATTCCTATGGGAAAAATTTCTTCTTTTTACAAACTTTTCTACTTAAGAATTTGGTCACAGAATGAATTAAGTTTGTAAGTAGAGGTACCACTGTATATAATGGGATGTCGAAAGGAAAGAAAATGTCAAAGGTTTGTGGATAGATCACTGAATCAGAAACCAGTAAAATGACATTGTTCTCGGCCAGGAGTATCCTTGGGCTTAATTATTAGGCAATTCTTGACTTACCATTGCCACGTGTCTAAATTTTTGATCATGCGACCAAGGGGATGCTGCAAAGGTAGTAAGTGTGTAAAACAGATATTTTCAGTGCCAAATAATAATAATAATAATAATAATAATAATAATAATAATAAGAAGAAGAAGAAGAAGAAGAAGAAGAACAACAACAACAACAACAACAACAACAACAACAACAACAGAGTTGGAAGGGACCTTGGAGGTCTTCTAGTCCAATCTCTTGCTTAGCCTGGAAACCCTACACTACTTCAGACAGACTACTTCAACATCTTCTTAAAAACTTCCAGTTATTGGAGCACTCACAACTTCTGGAGGCAAGCTGTTCCATTGGTTAATTGTTCTAACTGTCAGGAAATAACTTTGAATGGGCATTGAATGAAAGGTCTACCTGTAGAAGGAACTATTTCCAACAGTTTTAGGATGAAGACTAAAAGCTTGCTTGGAAGTTCAAAAAACATTGAATCCACATCCATTTCCAATCCTCTTCTCTTTCACTATTGGCCTAAATTTTAATCAAGATTACCACAGGTCAAATTGCCGTCCATCCTGTACTTTATTAAGAGGTACAAGATAACGTAGGTGGTCTGTGATATATGAAGTTCATAAACATGCCTTAACCACCGAGGATCACTCTGCAAGACACTGTAGCACATGATGGGGAACCTATGGCATACGTGCCACAGGTACCACATGGAGCCATATTGGAAGGCACGCAGAGGAATTGCTCTATGTCAGCTCCAGGACGTGTGCGTGTGGTGGCCAGATGATTTTCAGCTTGGGGAAGGCCGTTTTTCCCTCCGGAAGCCTCATGGAAGCTTCCCTGAAGCTCCAAAGTGCAAAAAACAGCCCAATGGACAAACCGGAAGTTCAGAAAAACAGACTTCCGGTTTGCCCATTCAGCCATTTTTTCACTATCCCAGGCTTCTGTGAGGCATGTGCCCATGGACAGGGGTAGGGAAATTGTGCGCATGTGCAGGGGGTAGCACAGGGATATGTGCAGTTTACCATCACTGCACTATAGTGTCTTCATAGATATTGACTATTTGAGCCAGGTACCAGAATATTTTTTTATAAACAAGATGTTTGAGATGGGACAAATGGCAAACTACAGACATGTCTGTCAATGTATAAACAAGCATGGTTTATTAGAGATGCCAGAAGGAAGTTTGGGGAACTGTTCTAAACTCTACAGCCTCGTTCCTACCTTAATAGCTATATTTTCTTCGCATTTAACACCTTGCTTTCAGACTTCCACTTTCAAATTAATTATGAAGACATTTCAAAAATTACATCAATGGTTCTGTGTAAACCGGATAAATTTGGAGATTTTAGGGTAATATGGGAATTCTTTATTTTCATCCTTCTTAGAACACAGATGGGGCAATCTTCTTGGAGACCCATGCTCGTGTCTGAATATGCAATTTATTTATTTATTTTATTTATTTATTATTTAGATTTGTATGCCGCCCCTCTCCGCCCCTCAAAGCAAGCCTCTGAAATACTTCTTTAAGCTGTGAACCCTGAATAAAACAAAAATTCCCTCACTCCCTTTTACGGATTCCTAAACTCTCTTTCCATATTAATTTTCACCTGATGGGATTTTTCAATATTATTTTCAGTATATCCATCGAGGATGAATATATTTGTTTTAACCTTCAAAAAAATTGTTTTAGTCAATTTGTGAAATAGTTTCCTTTTCTACAATGGCTTGCATATGATTTCCAGGCTGTGTTAGCAGATGAAAGTGTTTTAAATCCTTCTTAGAGTCATGTGGTTGGCAGGATATCAGACGCAAAAATGTAAAAGCAATTAATTCAAAGCTCTCTGAATCCATAGATCACGTAGATAAATATTTCTGCAGTCAAGAAATATGTGCCCAATAGTTGTTTATTTTTCAACATTAACAAGCAACACATAATATATATAAGCCGGCAGGCACACAGTCCAAGCTACCAAAGGATTAATGCAGGCAGTCCTCGACTTACAACCATAATTAAGCTCCAGTTTTTCATTGCTAAGCAAGACAATTGTTGAGTGAATTTTGCCCCAGCTTACGGCCTTTCCTGCCACAGTTGTTAAGTGAATCAATAGAAACATAGAAGCATAGAAGATTGACGGCAGAGAAAGACCTCATGGTCCATCTAGTATGCCCTTATACTATTTCCTGTATTTTATCTTAAGATGGATATGTTTGCATGGTTTCATTGGTCTCGGGATCAAAAAATGTTTTTTTTTCCTTATCTTGTTTGATTGTTAGCTTTGGACTTTTCTTTTTTTTTAAATGTTCTAAGAGAACTTCAGGAAACCAATTTTTTTAATTCCATAAATGCTGTCAGCTTACGACCTTTCTTGCCACAGTTGTTAATGCGAAACAATAGAAACATAGAAGATTGATGGCAGAGAAAGACCTCATGGTCCATCTAATCTGCCCTTATATTATTTCCTGTATTTTATCTTAGGATGGATAGATGTTTATCCCAGGCATGTTTAAATTCAGTTACTGTGGATTTACCAACCACAACTGCTGGAAGTTTGTTCAAAGCATCTACTACTCTTTCCGCAAAATAATATTTCCTCACGTGGCTTCTGATCTTTCCCCCAACTAACCTCAGATTGTGCCCCCTTGTTCTAGTGTTCACTTTCCTATTAAAAACACTTCCCTCCTGAACCCTATTTAACCCTGTAACATATTTAAATGTTTCGATCATGTCCTCCCCTTTCCCTTCTGTCCTCCAGACTATACAGATTGAGTCCATGAAGTCTTTCCTGATACGTTTTATACTTAAGACCTTCCACCATTTTTGTAGCCCGTCTTTGGACCCGTTCAATTTTATCCATAACTTTTTGTAGGTGACGTCTCCAGAACCGAACACAGTATTCCAAATGTGGTCTCACCAGCGCTCTATACAGCGGGATCACAATCTCCCTCTTCCTGCTTGTTATACCTCTAGCTTTCGTCCCTGTTAAATATTTTTCCATGGTGTCTCTTAAGGGTTTATGATATGCCCTTCATATCTCCTACGCTGTGCTGTTTGCTATTTGTTCGGTGCAAAACACCCCTACTCCTTGCAGTAAAAAAAAAAGCATATTCCCTAGGGTCACGTGCCCCTCTGGCATCTCTCAACGCCCCCCCCGGGGGGGCACCCCACTATTTGAGAAACACTGGAGCAAGTAGACCAAAGGTTTGGTGGTTATTATATATGCAAGGTGTGTAAATGCAACTAGACAGAATAAGTCACGTCAACAGTCTGCCATCATAATGTCGTCTCAGCTACATGGGTTATAGAACAGCAGGAGGCCGGCCAGGACGTGAGTCCATAAAACATAGGAAGTGACATCTACAAATAAAATCCTTGTTCATAAAAGCTTCTCCGTTACAAAGAACTAGCTTCTATCTCCGTCTTCTGTGCTCCTTCCTCCCCAAAGCCTGACTTCCCTTTTTACTTAGCATGTCTAGAACTTCATTTCAATCCTTCCTGTATTTTTATAGCAATCTTATTGCTTTCCAATACAATTAATTTAATGGCAGAGGAGGCAGCACAACCCAATCCATATGTGCTCGTGCTATTAGTACCACCCCAGTTACGTAAAAGAACGGAGATATCAGCCTGTCTGTAGTCTGTGTCGCATCTGCATTCAATTACCACCCCAGATTTTACATTTCCCTACAGGTTTTTCATCTGCACGGATCCGCACAAAAGGTTGCCTTTTAGACACATATTTTCCATATATATATATATATATATATATATATATATATATATATATATATATATATATATATATATATATATATTTTTTCTTATGTCGGATCACCCTGGTATATCCCAGTAAAAGAAAGGGGTGTGGCTAGCTGATGAGGCCTAATAAGGCCGAAATGGGACCATCCTAGTCTCCCTTAATTTTAAAATTCCAGCTGAAAACATTTTAACATATATATATATATATATACAATACACCAGGGTGATTCGACACAAAAATATGTAACCCTTCCCTGGTGCAGAGCTGAAGGGATTGGATACTGTAGGCTAGAGCAGTGTTTTTCAACCAGTGTGCCGTGGCACACTAGTGTGCCGTGAGACATGGTCAGGTGTGCCGCGAAGCTCAGAGAGAGAAAGAAAGCAAGAGAGAGAGAAAAAAGAGAAAGAAAGAAAGAGAGAGAGAGAAAGAAAGCAAGAGAAAGAGCGAGTGAGCGAGTGAGCGAGAAAGAGAACAAGAGAGAGAGAAAGCAAGAGAGAGAGAAAGAGAACAAGAGAAAGAAAGCAAGAGAGAGAGCAAGAGAGAGAAAGAAAGAGAGGGAGGGAAGGAGAGAGAGAGAAAGACATAGAGGGAGGTAAGGAGGGAGAGAGAGCAAAAAAGAGAAGAAGGAAGGAAGAGAAACAAAGAGGGATAGAGAGAGAGAAAGAAAGAGGAAGGAAGGGAGAGATAATTTTTTTGTCCAAACTTTTTTTAGCCCCCCCCCCCCGTCCCGCTCAATGTGCCCCAGGGTTTCGTAAATGTAAAAAACGTGCCGCGGGTCAAAAAAGGTTGAAAATCACTGGGCTAGAGGATAATTCTCTGCCTTACAAGGCAAAGGTTGCAGGTTCAAGTCCCAGTGGGTATGGCTAACTGATGAGGCCAAAATAAGGCCAAAATAGATCTATCCTAGTCTCCCTTAATTTTCAAATTCAGCAAAAAAACATGTGACACATACAGATAGAATTGTCGGCTATCAATAAAATTAACTGCCTTGGAAATGGCCCTGGGTTGGGCCGAGAGGCAAATAATGAGCTGTGATGTTCCTTCAATACACCAGGGCGATTCGACACAAAAATATGTAACCCCTGGTGCAGAGCTGAAGGGATTGGATACTGTAGCCTAGAGGATAATTCTCTGCCTTACAAGGCAAAGGTTGCAGGTTCAAGTCCCAGTGGGTATGGCGAGCTGATGAGGCCAATATATATATATATATATATATATATATATATATATATATATATATATATATATAATGACAGTAAGAATAAATGAAGTTCAATAAATCTAGAAAAGCCCCAGGATAGAACCCGAACCACATTTCGAATGTAAACACTCTAGAAAATGTCCACAGATACTTTACTAGAAGAGCCCTCCACTCCTCCACTCGCAACGGAATTCCCTACTCAACTAGACTTACAATCCTAGGTTTAGAAAGCTTAGAACTACAATGTCTTAAACACATCCTAAGCATAGCCCATAAAAATCATCTCCTACATCATTCTTCCTGTTAACGACTACTTCAGCTTCAACCACAACAACACACGAGCACACAACAGATACAAACTTAAAGTAAACCGCTCTAAACTCGATTGCAGGAAATACGACTTTAATAACCATGTAGTTGATGCATGGAACTCACTACCTGACTCTGTAGTATTATCACCTAACCCCCAAAACTTTACCCTTAGACTACCCACTGTTGACCTCTCCCGATTCCTAAGAGGTCAGTAAGGTGCGTGCATAAGTGGGCCTTCCGTCCCCTGTCCTAATGTATCTCTCTTACTAGTATCATGTATATAAGTGTTATATCTTTGTATACCACCAATACGTACTTGACAAAACAAACAAATAAAAACAAACCAAGACCTGTAGGAGACCAAAGGGCTGCTTTGCAGGCCATCCAAACATCAGGAGATTCATACTGCATATTCCCTCTGTTCCATAGGAAGACTCTTGTTTATCAAACTTTTGAATTCAGCTATGCTATACTATGAAAAAAAAAATTGAGGTGCTTCGTAATTCCGGCTTGATTAGCAGGTCTCCAATTTTTGATTAGCAAATTGCGTATGTAATCAAGGTTAATTCTCAATGCTAAGCTTTTCTGCCCCCCACTTCTTACTCCCCCCCTCACCTTTTCTTCATTTTTCTCTCTCCAAGAGCGATGTCTCCTTCCCAGCAGGATAAATATATAGATATATATGTAGTGACTAAAGATCAGACAATGTCTCTGGAGTAGAACTAACATTTAACCACAGAACTTTCTAATGGTGGCTAGGTGGTACCTTGATGTGAATTTCCTTGTGTGGTAAGAATTATTATTATTATTATTTATTGGATTTCTATGCCGCCCCTCTCCGCAGACTCGGGGCGGCTAACAACAATGATAAAAAACAGCATGTAACAATCCAATTAATAAAACAACTGTGTTTTTAATAGGAAAATGAACACAAGAACAAGGGGACACAATCTGAAGTTAGTTGGGGGAAAGATCAAAAGCAACATGAGAAAATATTATTTTACTGAAAGAGTAGTAGATCCTTGGAACAAACTTCCAGCAGACGTGGTAGATAAATCCACAGTAACTGAATTTAAACATGCCTGGGATAAACATATATCCATCCTAAGATAAAATACAGAAAATAGTATAAGGGCAGACTAGATGGACCATGAGGTCTTTTTCTGCCGTCAGACTTCTATGTTTCTATGTAACTAAAAACCCTTATTATAAAACCAAACATACACACAAACATACCATGCATAACTTGTAATGGCCTAGGGGGAAGGAATATCTTAACTCCCCCATGCCTGGCAATAAAGGTGGGTCTTGAGTAGCTTACGAAAGACAAGGAGGGTGGGGGTAGTTCTATTCTCTGGGGGGAGTTGATTCCAGAGGGCCGGGGCCGCCACAGAGAAGGCTCTTCCCCTGGGGCCCGCCAAACGACATTGTTTGGTCGACGGGACCCAGAGAAGGCCAAATCTGTGGGACCTTATCGGCCGCTGGGATTCATGCGTTATCTGAACACTTTGGGTTTTTTTTAAAAAAAAAGATTACAGCCAATAAATAAATTAAACAATTAGGAGGCACCAAACACAATGGGTCTTAGTTTTATATTGAAATATTTAAGGGCTTTTTTTCGCCCAAGAATAGAAGAAGTTATATTTTATTATTAGTGCAGGGTTATTAAGAGATACATTAGAGAAAATACCTTTTCACAACTTCTCCACAATTAAATCAGTTAGCTAGTACCATCCTTATTCTTTGGTTGAGAAGAAAGCAGCAAATGAGAAGGGAAGAAATGAGAAGGGAAGAAAACTTCCAATAAACTGGAGGACAAATGTTATTAAAAGGGACAGAGATCCAGTTTGGGGTACCAGTTAAGGCAGCAGGCTACAAACCAGGAGATTGTGAGTTCTAGTTCCACTTTAGTCGCAAGCCACCTAGATTACCTTGGACCAGTCTTCGTTTCTCAACCCAAAAGAGAGAGTGGTTTTGTGGAGAAGGTGTTGGACTAGAAACATGGAAAGTGTGAGTAGTAGTCCTACCTTAGGCACAATGCCAGCTGGGTGACTTTGGGCCAATCAGTATCTTTTAGCCCTAAAAAGAAGGCAATGACAACCAATTCTGAAATCTTGTTAACAGAACTGCTGGAACCGGTCCGAGCAACAAAGACACAGAGAGACACTGAGAAAAATGAGAATGGATGAGATGATCGGAATGGATGAATGGAAGACAACTAGAGACAAGAACAGTTTTTTTCCTGAATGCCATCACTCTGCTAAACAAATAATCTCATCACCACTGTCAAACTATTCACCAAGGCTGCATTACTATTACTATTAGTCTTCTCATCAACCATGTCCTCCCACTTATGACTGTAACTTGATGCATGTATCCTTATCATTTATATTAATATTGATTGTTTCCCGATTGCTTATTTCTACTCTATGGCAATCATTAAGTGTTGTACCTTATAATTCTTGACAAATGTATTTTGTCTTTTCATGTACACTGAGAGCATGTGCACCAAAGACAAATCCCTTATGGGTCCAAACACACTTGGCCAATAAAGAATTCTATTCTATTCTATTCTATTCCATTCCATTCCATTCCATTCCATTCCATCCCATTCTATTCTATTCTGAAAGAGTAGCAGATGCTTGGAACAAACTTGCAGCAGACATGGTTGGTAAATCCACAGTAACTGAATTTAAACATGCCTTGGATAAACGTATATCCATCCTAAGATAAAATACAGGATATAGGATAAGGGCAGACAAGATGGACCATTAGGTCTTTTTCTGCCATCAATCATCTGTTTCTATATATCTAATTCTAATTTTAATTCATTTTTATTGTTGTTATTCTATTCTATTCTACTTTATTGTTGTTATTCTATTCTATTCTATTCTATTCTACTCTATTCTACTGTACTCTAGCAACTTCCTGCCTGTTCATTCTGGGTTGAAAAAAGAGTGAGATGTTGTTACCTAACAATGACACAAAATGAAGTTAAAAACCAGGCCTGGCAAAGTGAGAGTCATTCTTATTTCGAAGAAACCTCATCCTAGCTGTGTGGCTTTAATTGTTTGGAATTAAATTGCTCAAACTTCTCTATCCAGGGAGTTGCAAATGCACCAGCTTTCTCATAATGTTGCAATATAAACCTCCATTTAGGTTTGATGGGTCCCTCTTTCAATGAATTTTTATTTTCCAGGTACTTTTGTAATGCAGTCTTTTATGAGTGGTGCGAATAAGAAGCTGCTAAGATATTAAGAGCTAAAATAGTCATTTGTGATAAGGGTGGGGGGTTGAAAAGGAAAAAAGAAAAGAGAGGAATTGGTGAATGAGTTTTACTTTCCAAGTTCAAAGCTTTTTCTCTTTGCTTTTAATTTGCTCAACCTGGTCTGACAATGAGCAGCATCTGTCTTGTTCCCATTGCCTCTTCTTCTCAGGTGGTCTACAAGGACGAAATGTTGACTAAAAGCCTTTAGAGCAGCAGCTCTCAACCTGTGGGTCGTGACCCCATTGGGAGTCAAACAACCCTTTCATACGGGTCGCCTAAAATAATTGAAAAATAGAAACATCGAAACATAGAAGATTGACGGCAGAAAAAGACCTCATGGTCCATCTAGTACAGTGTTTTTCAACCAGTCTGCTGTGGCACACTAGTGTGCCGCGAGACATGGTCAGGTGTGCCACGAAGAAGGAAGCTCAAGTTCCGGTCTCGCAACTTTTTGCTGATAGGGAGAGTGAGAGAGAGAGAAGGAAAGAGAGAGGGAAAGAGAGAGAAAGAAAGCAATAGAGAGAAAGAGAAAGAGAGAGTGAGAGAGAGAGAGAGAAAGCAATAGAGAGAAAGAAAAGAGAAAGAGAGAGAAAGAAAACAAGAGAGACAGAGAAAAGGAAAGGAAGGGAGAGAGAGCAATGAGCAAAAAGGGGAGGAAAAAAGAGAAATCAGAAAATGATTGAGACAGAGAATGAGAGGAAAGAGAAACAAAAGAGAGAGAGAAGTGACTCTTGATTAAAAGCATATGATAAAAAGCACCCAAAGAATAAGAGAGAGAAAAAACCCAGCCGTCACCTGTTTTTGGAAATGGTTCAAGAGTGTGTATACACACACAGAGAGAGAGAGAGAGACACACACACACACAAAAGGGTGGGGAGGAGACAGGGATGGAAAAAGAGAGGAGAGTGTCTTAGGGTGTCATTTTGTGTCATTTTGGTGGGTGGTGTGCCCCAGGATTTTGTAAATGTAAAAAATGTGCCGCGGCTCAAAAAAGGTTGAAAATCACTGATCTAGTATACTGAACCCAAATTTTTGTAAAAGTTCGGGTTCGGGAGAGCGCCAGGAAGTGTCGACACCCAGTTGTCACCTTCCAAAATAGCCGGGGAGCTGTCGGCCAGTCAGGAGGTGAAAAAGGAGGTGGGGAATCCAACGAGGAGATTCCAGCGGCGCAGCTTTGACATCACTGAGATGTCCTTCCTGGCTGGCTGAAACGGAGACTCCAGGAAGGACGTCTCAGTGACGTCAAAGCTCCACCCCTGGAATCCCCTCGTGGGATTCTCCACCTCCTTTTGTGCCTCCTGACCGGCCGACAGCTCCTCAGCTGTTCTGGGAAGTGCTGCCCCCTAGCTGTCATCTTCAGAAACAGCCGGGGCGCTTCTTGGCGATCTCCCGAACGCCAAATCCAGAAGTTCGACAAATGTTCGGGTTCAGGAGAGTGCTGGGAAGTGCCCCGGCTGTTCCGGAATGTGACATCTGGGCAGCAGTGCTTCCCGATGCTTTCCCAAGGGCCGAACCCAGAGGTTCGGCAAAAGTTCAGGTTTGGGTTCGGGTGCCGAGCCCGAACTTTTTAAAAAATTTGGGTGCCGAACCCGAACCTGAACTTCGTTGGGTTCGCCCAACACTAGTGAAATTTCATCCAACACTAGTGAAATTAAGAGCAGGGAAGTCTTAATACCACTCTAATACGCCCTGGTCCGACCACACCTGGAGTACTGTACAGTATTCAGTTCTGGTCACCACACTTCAAAAGAGACATTGAAACTCTGGAGATGGTGCAAAAAAGAGCAACCAAGATGATTAAGGGATTGGAAACCAAGACTTACGAGGAGAGACTGAGGGAACTGGGCATGGACAGCCTAGAGAAAAGGAGGGCCAGAGCGGACATGATAGCAGTCGACAAGTATACGAGTGGATGTCACAGAGAGGAGGGGATCACTTTATTCTTCAGGGCACCAGAGGACTGGAAAAGGAACAATGGCTGGAAGCTGACCAAGGAGAGATTCAACATGGAGATAAGGAGGAACTTCCTGACGGTCAGAGCAATCAACCAATGGAACAACCTACCAGCGGACGTTGTGAACTCCAACACTCTGGACATTTTTAAGAGAAGATTGAACTGCCACTTGACTGGTGTGCTATAGGGTTCCTGCTTGGGCAGGGGGTTGAACTTGATGGCCTTCATGGTCCCTTTCAACTCTAACAATAAATAAATAGATAGATAGATAGATAGATAGATAGATAGATAGATAGATAGATAGATAGATAGATAGATAGATAGATAGATAAATAAATAAATAAATATCAATCAATCAATCAATCCAATTTGGTATGTGAGTACAAATCCATGCATTGAGTCCAGATATATTTACTGGTATAAAGCTTATCAAAGATGCTTTTGTGTTTCATTGATAACATAACAACATTTGAAAGGCCTGTCCACTAATATAGCACTCGTAATATATTCCTCTATTGTGACTATCGACATGATTTGCAGTTCTGAGCCTGCTCCTTGCAATATGTATTGTACATTATATTATACTAGTGATATTTGTCTTCTTTTAGCCGAGAGAAAGAGAGGGAGAGTGCTTAAATTCCAAGTTTTAATTTATTTTGCATTGAAAAGCTGTTTCTGGTAGCAAGTCTTTAAAATCGGGTCAGATGAACAAAACATTCCAGTGTCATTTTTACATTAATGATTGTGGTTGATGTCATTTTCACAAAACAAAATTATAACCAAAATGGATGCTGCAGGTCAAAGGACCACGAAGATTATATAGATACATTTCCATCAATAAATACGCCCCTTCCTGCCCTAGTGCAGGACCACAACCCTTAATGACTGACATTTTTACCACTAAATTATACAATGTCTGTTTCAAGAAGGAATGTCTCCATTACAAAATTAGCTAACCATCAACATAACGTAAAATAACTCAAACATGCTGTCATTTAACAAAGATATTGATTTGTACAGACTTACTGGATTAAATCTTGGTTTCCCATCACAGAAGTAGCTATTATACCTTACAGCAGACAGAAAACTGCAGTCTATAGTACTCTATATTTGACATAGGGGTGGGATTTTCAGATTGGCAGAAGGAAAGAAGGGACAGAGTGATTTTATCTCTACAGTAAGACAGTCAATTGTGACGAGAAGCTAAGAGGATGTTTTCCATCTTCCATGTTCAATACGGTCATTCAAGAGTCATGGTATTAATAAAACCACATTCCTTTGGGAAGTTACTATGAAACAGGTCCCGTTTGTGCAGAGGAAGGAAGGGAGGGAGGAAGGAAGAGAGGGAGGGAGGAAGGAAGAGAGGGAGGGAGGAAGGGAGGAAGGGAGGAAGGGAGGAAGGAAGGAAGGGAGGAAGGAAGGAAGGAAGGAAGGAAGGAAGGAAGGACGGACATGATTTAGTGATTCAATCCATAGCATCAAAATGTATAGATCTGACACACATTTGTAAATCATAATTAGATTAGATTAGATTAGATTTATTGGATTTATATGCCGCCCCTCTCCGCAAACCCGGGGCGGCTCAATAGTGGGACTTTTAGTGGAATCACTTTTTGAACTTTACAATAATATTAATGTTTTTCTTTTAATTTTTCAAAAATGAACATTCTCCAGGTACAAGTTATATCGTTTCTTACAAGGTTCCTATAAAAAAAATTACTCATGGGAAAATATGCAGACTTTTTGATTTACTCATGCCCTGTTTGCATCTCAACCCAAATGTATAAGACATAAATCTATAAAGGAAGTAGCAGTCATTTTGTTCTGCTAATTTTTGATCAGGACAAGCTGCTAGTAGACTATTGGCAATGGTCAAACAACATTTTGGCCACTATCCCAAATCTGCTCCTATATAAAATTGTGACATACTACTATTTTCAACCCTACGATTAATCAGATTTTCTTTTGTTTTTTTTTAAAAATAAAGACTGATAGAAAAGTCTCAATATATATGAATCCTTTGGGAATAGGGTCATAGGATTCTGACCTTCCTGATCCAGAGAAAAAAAGTTGATTCAAAAGGAAAAAAAATGTAAATGTTCCACAGAATAATTCAGAAAACACAAAAATTGTTCTGCAGAATTATTCAGCCGTTTGCTTGGTTAGTTGCTTGTTTATTATATTTTGGCTTGGCATATCATAATTTTCTCATTTCAGGCTTTCTTCCCACTTGAAGATAAAAGACTCTATCGGCAGAATTCATGAATGAGGGATATTATTTATCAACACGGGATCTTTTCAAACATTTCCGCCCCCTCCCCCCTCTGATTCATGAACTACTTTCCTAAATCCACAAAAGCACTTCATAAATCGTTCAGCACCAGCAGAAATTAATAATGAGTCCATTTACATAAAAAGAACTCATCCTGACAATTGCTGATAATACTTGAAACTAGCATCTTGTCAGGTTGCACAAATTATGCTGGTGGTTTAGGAATGGGGAGCCTTATTGTGCTATAAGTAAATTAAAATATTTCACTCTTTTTCCTGTTCTCTGGTGCACGGGTTCTTAAAAAAAAACCCCAACCTCTTGTTAATTGGGCTTTCTTTATCTAAGAACAATATTAATAAACTGAAAGGAGACCAGAGATTGGTAATGTTAGGAGCTTGGAAATGATATACAAGCCCCATCAAAGGCTGTGATGCATCTTTGTTTACAAAGACAAGAATTGTGTAAGCAGTGGTCTTCCTTTCCATCCTCTACAAAAATCAGATTCCTTCCCCACTGTTAAACTATTCCCTAAGGCTGCATTACTGTTACTGTTAGTCTTCTCATCATTCCTATGGCCGTATGACTGTAACTTGTTGCTTGTATCCTTACAATTTATATTAATACATGCCAATCATTAAATGTTGTACCTCATGATTCTTGAAGAATGTATCTTGTCTTTTTATCTACACTGAGAGCATAGCCATCAAAGGCAAATCCCTTGTGTGTCCAATCACATTTGGCCAATAAAGAATTCTATTCTATTCTATTCTATTCTTTATTCCATTATTCTCTTCTCTTCTCTTCCCTTCCACTCCACTCCATTCTACTCTATTCTTTATTCCATTATTCTTTTCTCTTCTCTTCTCTTCTCTTCCCTTCCACTCCAATCCATTCTACTCTATTCTTTATTCCATTATTCTCTTCTCTTCTCTTCCCTTCCCTTCCACTCCATTCTACTCTACTCTACTCTATTCTTTATTTTATTCTTCTCTTCTCTTCTCTTCTCTTCCCTTCCCTTCCCTTCCACTCCACTCCACTCCATTCTACTCTACTCTACTCTACTCTACTCTACTCTACTCTATTCTTTATTCCATTATTCTCTTCTCTCCACTCCATTCTACTCTACTCTACTCTACTCTACTCTACTCTATTCTTTATTCTATTCTTCTCTTCTCTTCTCTTCTCTTCCCTTCCACTCCATTCTACTCTACTCTATTCTTTATTCTATTCTTCTCTTCTCTTCTCTTCTCTTCTCTTCTCTTCACTCCACTCCATTCTACTCTACTCTACTCTACTCTACTCTATTCTTTATTCTATTCTTCTCTTCTCTTCTCTTCTCTTCCCTTCCACTCCATTCTACTCTACTCTATTCTTTATTCTATTCTTCTCTTCTCTTCTCTTCTCTTCTCTTCTCTTCTCTTCACTCCACTCCATTCTACTCTACTCTACTCTACTCTACTCTATTCTTTATTCTATTCTTCTCTTCTCTCCACTCCATTCTACTCTACTCTACTCTATTCTTTATTCTATTCTTCTCTTCTCTTCTCTTCCCTTCCTTTCAACTCCACTCCACTCCACTCTACTCTACTCTATTTTTTATTCTATTCTTCTCTTCTCTTTTCTTCCACTCCACTCTACTCTACACTACCCTTTTCTATTCCACCCTACTCTTTTATACTCTATTCTACTCTAATCTATTCCACTATTTTCTATTTTACTTTACTCTACTCTTTTCTCTTATACTCTACTCTACTAATTTTTGTCCCCCAAACTGCAATTGAGGGGCACCTGGGAAGAGTTTTAAGGATGACCATAAAGAATCCTCCCTAGGGCCATTTGTAAACTAATAAAAAGATATCTTGCTAAAATCAATTCTGTCTACAAGTGAGCCCAAAATTTACGTTGCTAATTGAAAGATTTGTTAAGTGAGTCTTGCCCCATTTTACAGCTTGTCTTGCCACAGTTGTTAAGTGAATCCCTGCAGGGGTTAAATTAGTAAGACGGTCGTTAAGTGAATCCAGCTTCCCTATTAGCTTCCCTTGTCAGGAAATTGCAAAAGCAGCTCATGTGACACCCCCCCCCAATACTGCAACCGTCATAAATATGAACCAGTTGCTAAGCAGCTGGATTTTGATCATGTAACTATGGCAAAGCTGCAACGATTGCAAGTGTGAAAAACAGTCACACGTCACTTTTTTCAGGTTGTCACTTTGAACAGTCACTAAATGAACTGTTGCAGGACTACTGTACCTCTATCCAGTCAATTTGAAACTTCCCACCCAAATTTATTCCAGCTCTATATTTAGGGGTGGGGAATCCCTAAGGGTTCTTCATCATGTTTTTAAAAATACAGTTGTGTTCTACCTGTAGGTGGTCTCTCGGAGGACTGCATTTCAAAATATTTAAGCTGGCTTTGGCAGGAAGACTAAATTTCGACTGGCAAAGTTCAAAAAGTTAATGGGCTTAATCTTTTCAAAATAAACCTCACAGTTCCCAAAACTTTGTGGACAGCTCACTTAAATTATATGGCAAGGAATCCTCAACTTGCCATGCCCAGCAGAGGGGACTGAGACAGAAATGATGATAAACAAAGATGATGTATAATATATCGCTTGGGAAAGAATCAAGACTATTCGGAAAAGAAGCCCATCTTTCCATTATACTCAAAATAGAAATGTCGGGATAATTGTGCATTCGGTTATTGTCTAAATTCAGCGATTGTTTGTGAATTACTCATCTGTATTTGACATGTGGTGCTGATAAATAAATTGGCAAGTATCCAAGGAACTACTTTGCTTAAGGTTTGGTTTAACCATTCCTGGTTAGATAATAGATTTGTTTTTATTTGCCCAATCATATCAATTGCTGGATTTCAGACTGTTATAAGTTTGTGACCCTTTTCTACTTAGTTTACCGGGCCTGGGAATCAGGTTTTTTTAATTTATTTTTTATTTATTTATTAGATTTGTATGCCGCCCCTCTCCGAAGACTCGGGGCAGCTAACAATAATGTAAAAAGACAATGTAAACAAATCTAATATTAAAAACAATCTAAAAAAGCCCAATTTAAAGAACCACTCATACATACAAGCATACCATGTATAAATTCTATAAGCCTAGGGGGAAGGGAAATTTCAATTCCCCCATGCCTGACGACAGAGGTGGGTTTTAAGGAGCTTGCGAAAGGCAAGGAGGGTGGAGGCAACTCTGATATCTGGGGGGAGCTGGTTCCAGAGAGTCGGGGCCGCCACAGAGAAGGCTCTTCTCCTGGGTCCCACCAAATGACATTGCTTAGTCGACGGGACCCGGAGAAGGCCAACTCTGTGGGACCTAACTGGTCGCTGGGGTTCATGCGGCAGAAGGCGGTCCCGGAGATAATCTGGTCCGATGCCATGAAGGGCTTTATAGGTCATAACCAACACTTTGAATTGTGACCGGAAATTGATTGGCAACCAATGCAGACTGCAGAGTGTTGGTGTAACATGGGCATACCTTGGGAAGCCCATGATTGCTCTTGCAGCTGCATTCTGCACGATCTGAAGTTTCCGAACACTTTTCAAAGGTAGCCCCATGTAGAGAGCATTACAGTAGTCGAACCTCGAGGTGATGAGGGCATGAGTGACTGTGAGCAGTGAGTCCCAGTCCAGATAGGGCCGCAACTGGTGCACTAGGCGAAATCTGGTCAATTAGAAAAAAATTAAAAGCGAAAACCGGCCACAGAAATAAGGATACTCAAACATTAGTATTTAACCTCACTGTGTTTGAATCTGGGCATCGCACAGTCTGGGTTATTTCAGGTTTTGACAGCTGTGCTGAAATCTCACCTGAAATCATATTTTGTCTCTTCGTGTGAAAGCAAAGTTGTGGGTCTGGCTTACATAGTCTGGTTTCTTTTGCAAACCAAAAATTTATTTTAATAATAAATTTATTCATGCACATCGTTCTTAGCCTAAACATTACTTGATTTATTATGTTACTTTTATTCATTTTTCCAGGATCTTATAAATGTTCTTTCTCTCTTCTTTCCACAATCCGTACTTATTTTCATTACAAACCATATGTTGGCTGAATATTTTTCTAAAATATATATAGAGAGATAGAGAGAAAGAGAGATCAAGAAGAGGGCATATATCAAGCAACTGCAGCCAGACCAAAAGTCATCTGTTTTCGTGACCACAGGCAGAAATTTCTGTAACAATTCTGTAATATTGTATTGGCAGTTCTGTGTTAGCAAAAACTTCAGAAGAGAAGGATTTAGGGGTAGTGATTTCTGACAGTCTCAAAATGGGTGAACAGTGCAGTCAGGCGGTAGGGAAAGCAAGTAGGATGCTTGGCTGCATAGCTAGAGGTATAACAAGCAGGAAGAGGGAGATTGTGATCCCGCTGTATAGAGCGCTGGCGAGACCAGATTTGGAGTACTGTGTTCAGTTCTGGAGACCTCACCTACAAAAAGATATTGACAAAATTGAACGGTTCCAAAGACGGGCTACAAGAATGGTGGAAGGTCTTAAGCATAAAACTTATCAGGAAAGACTTAATGAACTCAATCTGCATAGTCTGGAGGACAGAAGGAAAAGGGGGGACATGATCGAAACATTTAAATATGTTAAAGGATTAAATAAGGTCCAGGAGGGAAGTGTTTTTAATAGGAAAGTGAACACAAGAACAAGGGGACACAATCTGAAGTTAGTTGAGGGAAAGATCAAAAGCAACATGAGAAAATATTATTTTACTGAAAGAGTAGTAGATCCTTGGAACAAACTTCCAGCAGACGTGGTAGATAAATCCACAGTAACTGAATTTAAACACGCCTGGGATAAACATATATCCATTGTAAGATAAAATGCAGAAAATAGTATAAGGGCAGACTAGATGGACCATGAGGTCTTTTTCTCCCGTCAGACTTCTATGTTTCTATGTTTCTATGTAATATCACATGTTTGAATGTTGTGGTGAAATGTTAATTATACTCCTGATTAATTCCATCCTTATCACACAGAATGTTTCAGGGGTAGCACAAAAGCATTTAGTTTCATTGATTTTAATAATGTATCTTGCTTTTTATCTGTTCAACCAGAGGGATCACTTTTATTTGTTTATTGTTTTACAATAACTCAATACTAGGATCCGTAGGATTGTTGTACCAAAGTAGCAATCTGTTCAGGGATTTGGGTATTCTGAATATGCAAGCACTTTTTTTAAACCAACTTTCTCAAACCACCCTATATTTCGGTTTCTCAATGCAACACCTGCTTTCAGCTGGACATCAGGCCAAGGAAATATTTAAACAAAGAGTTTTAGATGTTAATGCACAAACTGATATTGAGGCACTTGCTAAGTGCAGGTCACTGAAATGGTTAGCCAAGAACAAAACAGCCTTTCAACTAGAAAAATACCAGACAATGGGTCTGACCCAATACCATAGAACAGCACTCACTAGAGCAAGATTTGAGCAGTTAGATTCTATGGTCAAATATGGACGATTGTACCATATGTACCATATTTTGAGAGAACATGCATTTGCGGTGCACCAGAAATAGAAGACATTGCACATGTGCTACTCAATTGTAAACTATACTCCTCAGTAAGACCTCAGTATTTACAGCCCCTACTTGACAAAATCTTACACTGGGACTGTAATAAACAATTATCATATTTTCTTCAGGGTACAAATATATATGTAGTTTCTAGAACCGCTAAGTTTATAGTCGGGGCTGTTCAGATGAGAATACGTTTTATAGAACATGTTGGGGTGGCATGCAAAGGAGATGAACTCACTTAAGAATATTTTATATCAGTATCTTAGATTTGTTTAATATAATCCTTTGCCCGAGTTATATTCTCATGTTTTACTACTCAATTTTAGCATATTATACTGCATTTTAATGTATTATTTATTCAAATTCCCTCTATTTTAGCCAATTTTATTGTATTTTAACCAGTCACAGTTTTATGACGACCGATGTGGTCCTTTTTCTCGCTTTGATATGGTCGATTGACTAATCAAATAAAGTTGATATTGATTGATTGATTGATTGATTGATTGATTGATTGAATATGGAAGCCCTTTATTCCTGATTTGAAACTACTGCAGGACTGAAGTGGGTCTTGGAGATCATATAATTTATCCCTTTGCTGAAAATCCAGAATGACAATATTCCTAATCCTCCAGTCTTCTTGACTCAGGTAACTTTGCCAGTTCTTGATAGATCTAAGTATTGCCCACAAGATCATATGCTGCAATGTCCTGCCTGTCGGCGACTACTTCAGCTTCAACCACAACAACACAAGAGCACACAACAGATTTAAACTTAATATTAACCGCTCCAAACTTGACTGTAAAAAATATGACTTCAGTAACCGAGTTGTCGAAGCGTGGAACTCATTACCGGACTCCATAGTGTCATCCCCAAACCCCCAACACTTTACCCTTAGATTATCTACGGCTGACCTATCCAGATTCCTAAGAGGTCAGTAAGGGGCCAGTACAAGTGCACTAGAGTGCCTTCCGTCCCCTGTCCTATCGCTCTCCTATATCTCCTATATCTTTCTTCTATTCCTACATCTCTTCTTCTATTCTTTCTTTGATATGTTCTATTACTATATCTTCTTTTCTATTCTTTCTTAGATATATTTTACTATGAGTATCTCCTCTATAACCTTCATCATGTATTTTACTATGTGTATATTGATATATACCCACTAAAACCCTCATTGTGTATTGGACAAAATAAATAAATAAATAAATTTGTACAACTATATAAGTGTTCTGGCTAGCTTCTCTGCTTCACTGAATATTTGAAATGGTTTCTGCCACGTGGAACCTGAAAACGAACTTGGACTAACTTTGGCTTAAATAGATAATATCCCTGAGTTGCTTTTTTTTTTTTTTGATCTGTTGAAACTGACTGCAGATTTTAAATTTAAGGCAGATAATAAAGAAGACTCTTGACAAGGCCATGGGTCGCTAAGAACACATAGCAAATAGCTCATCAAAGGAATCAATACAGATTTCTTATTTGAGGTGCAAAATTTTATTTTTACTTTGGACATTATATGGAAAGACCTTGGTCTGCAGCGTAGTCCGTAATGCTAGAAAAGGCTGAAGAAAAAAGAGAAGGAGGAAGAAGAATGGTGGATATATTCAATTACATGAGTGATGAGTGCATTGTTGGAAGACCAGAGGGATGAGACTGAGGATAGATTTTTGAGGAGGAAATCTTTCTAGTCCTCTTTGTGGAGGAAATCTATCTTTCTATACTTTGTGGAGGAGATCTATCTGTTTATCTACGGCATCCCTGTATATGTATCTGTGTGCCATCTATCTGTCATCTTTCTTTCTTTCTTTCTTTCTTTCTTCCTTCCTACCATTTCCTTCCCATCACTTCCTTCCTACCTCGCTCTATCTATCATGATCTCTCTGTCACTCTGTCTGTCGCTCTGTCTGTCTGCCTGCCTGCCTGCCTGCCTACCTACCTACCTACCTATCTGCCTACCTTGCTCTCTCTATCTTGCTCTTTCTATGTCTGTCTGTGTCTGCCTGCCTGCCTGCCTGCCTGCCTGCCTATCTATCTATCTATCTATCTATCTATCTATCTATCTATCTATCTATCTATCTATCTACCTACCTACCTACCTACCTATCTGCCTACCTTGCTCTCTCTATCTTGCTCTTTCTATGTCTGTCTGTCTGTCTGTCTATCTATCTATATATATATCCAACTACCTACCTACCTACCTACCCACCTACCTTGCTCTCTCTATCTTGCTCTTTCTATGTCTGTCTGTCTATCTGTCTGTCTGTCTATCTATCTATCTATCTGTCTGTCTGTCTGTCTGTCTGTCTGCCTGCCTGCCTGCCTACCTACCTACCTACCTACCTACCTACCTATCTGCCTACCTTGCTCTCTCTATGTTGCTCCTTCTATGTCCGTCTGTCTGTGTCTATATGTCTGTCTGTCTGTCTGTCTGTCTACCTACCTACCTACCTACCTATCTACCTACCTACCTACCTACCTACCTACCTACCTATCTGCCTACCTTGCTCTCTCTATCTTGCTCTTTCTACGTCTGTCTGTCTGTCTATCTATCTATCTATCTATCTATCTATCTATCTATCTATCTATCTATCTATCCAACTACATACCTACCTACCCACCTACCTTGCTCTTTCTCTGTCTGACTGTCTGTCTGTCTATCTATCTATCTATCTATCTATCTATCTATCTATCTATCTATCTATCTATCTATCTACCTACCTACCTACCTACCTACCTACCTATCTGCCTACCTTGCTCTCTCTATCTTGCTCTTTCTATGTCTGTCTGTCTGTCTATCTATCTATATATATATCCAACTACCTACCTACCTACCTACCCACCTACCTTGCTCTCTCTATCTTGCTCTTTCTATGTCTGTCTGTCTATCTGTCTGTCTGTCTATCTATCTATCTGTCTGTCTGTCTGTCTGTCTGCCTGCCTGCCTGCCTGCCTACCTACCTACCTACCTACCTACCTACCTACCTATCTGCCTACCTTGCTCTCTCTATGTTGCTCCTTCTATGTCCGTCTGTCTGTGTCTATATGTCTGTCTGTCTGTCTGTCTGTCTACCTACCTACCTACCTACCTACCTACCTATCTACCTACCTACCTACCTACCTATCTGCCTACCTTGCTCTCTCTATCTTGCTCTTTCTACGTCTGTCTGTCTGTCTATCTATCTATCTATCTATCTATCTATCTATCTATCTATCTATCTATCTATCTATCCAACTACATACCTACCTACCCACCTACCTTGCTCTTTCTCTGTCTGACTGTCTGTCTGTCTATCTATCTATCTATCTATCTATCTATCTATCTATCTATCTATCTATCTATCTATCTACCTACCTACCTACCTACCTACCTACCTACCTACCTATCTGCCTACCTTGCTCTCTCTATCTTGCTCTTTCTACGTCTGTCTGTCTGTCTGTCTGTCTGTCTATCTATCTATCTACCTACCTACCTACCTACCTACCTATCTATCTATCTATCTATCTATCCAACCACCTACCTACCCACCCACCTACCTTGCTCTCTCTATCTTGCTCTTTCTACGTCTGTCTGTCTGCCTGCCTGTCTGTCTGTGTCTCTAAGAGCTGGCACTGGAAATGCCATACATCATATCTGATAAATGAATAAGAAAAAGTAGATGGCAGACGTTAAGTAATTTAACGCTGCCATTCAAGAGCTGATAATATGAAATATTGGACTATTACATATAGGGTAAGCTAAATAATGAGATCTTAAAATTCTTTGGAATGTGGAAAATCTATTCATTCGGTTCTCTTTTTTTCCCCCTTTCAAACTCACCATGGGAGGCTCCACTGCTGACATCTTTATATATGATATTCTCATCTCAAAATGCCACTGAACTTTCAAATGAATACTTGCCTATGATCTTTGAATACAAAAATGCTTAAATCAAGGTTTTTATATTTTAGTGCACTCAGCCATTGCTAGACCGTGAAGGGATTTTTGGTATTTAGCTTAGATCTCTTTCATTTTCAAGAGAAAATGAAAAGTTTCTCAAAAGTGCATGAAGTTATATAGCAAGGCACAGTGTTAAAGTGCACCGAATTTGCCTTAGAGAATCCACAACAGCCGACAGCAGATGCATCAAAGCAGCCTCAGCAATTGACCGTGTCCAAACCCTATCCAGACCAGAGAGATTCACAAAATGTCAGTGTGAAGTTAAACTAGGCTGAGTGTAATCATTTCTATCACACTGAATCTGGTAGGAGCTTCAGTGAATGAACGCTATCTCGTTCCCAGTTCACTCTGGGAGGTGAAAAGGTTCTTTGAGTACAGTGGTACCTCGTGATACGAACCCCTCACCATCCGAACAATCCGAGATACGAACCCGGGGTTTGGAAATTTTTTGCCTCTTCTTCCGAACTTTTTCCGTCTTATGAACCCGCCGCCCGAACTCCAAACCCGGAATTTCGGCAAAAGTTCAGGTTCGGGTGGCCACCAAGGAGCCCCGCCGCCTGGCTGTTGCTTTTTGAAACAGCCAGGGGGCTTCTCAGCGTTGAGAAGCTCCCCGGCTGTTTCAAAAGGTGACAGCCGGGCAGCTGGGCTTCTTGGCGGCCACCTGAACCCGAACTTTTGCTGAACTTCCGGGTTCGGCATTGAGAGAATGCTGAAAAGCGCCCGGCTGTTTCAAAAGGTGACAGCCGGGCGGCGGCAGTTTTTTGCGGGTTTTTTTCTTGCATGCATTAATTCAGTTTACATTGTTTCCTATGGGAAACAATGTTTTGTCTCACGAACTTTTTGCCTTACGAACCTCCTCCGGGAACCAATTAGGTTCATAAGACGAGGTATTACTGTACTTAGTTAGTTTCCCTGTTTACCATGTCTTTACTTTATTTGCTTAAATTAAATAAATGCAAGCCATACATGTAATTTTGGATAATAGGTGTGCAGTGGCACTTCTACCTAAGAACGCCACTAATTATGAACTTTTCTACGTAAGAGCTGGGTGTTCAAGATGTTTTTTGCCTCTTCTCAAGAACCATTTTCCACTTACAAACCTGAGCCTCCAAAACTGTAACCGGAAAAGGCATGGGGCCTCTCTAGGAATCTCCTGGGAGGAAAGAGGACCAGAAAAGGCAGGGGAAAGCATCTGTGGGGCCTCTCTAGGAAACTTTATGATTATTTATGATTTGTTTTCTCTGCTGTGAGCCGCCCCGAGTCCTCGGAGAGGGGCGGCATACAAATCTAAATAATAATAAATAAATAAATAAATAAATAAATAAATAAATAAATAAATAAACTCCTTGGAGAAAACAAGGCCAAAAAAGGCAGGGAGAAGCCTCTGTGGGGCCTCTCTAGGAATCTCCTGAGAGGAAACAGGGCCTCCACCCTCCCTGTGGTTTCCCTAATCACATACAATATTAACCCGGGACAGTTTATGAGTCAATTTGAGAAGGAGACCAAGGTCTCTTTTCCCTAGAGATGGAAAAGAATAGCCCCATTCTAAATATTTTATCAAAATAAAGTAAGAAGGAATGCTGAGTAAGAAGGAATGCCAAGTATCTGAAGCTTCTTCAATGAGAAGTGAAATGTCTTCAAGGAAAAATAAAGTCCAATTGCCACTTGAAAGAACAGCTTTGCAACACCAAATATCTCCAGATGTCTTAACTGGTAGTATGTATGTATGTATGTATGTATGTATGTATGTATGTATGTATGTATGTATGTATGTATAGATGAGATGAGATGAGATGAGATGAGATGAGATTAGATTAGATTAGATTAGATTAGATTAGATTAGATTTGAATGCCATCCCTCTCCAGAGTCTTACTAAGACTTTCCAGCCGGAAGGAAATCTATTTGGATCAATTCAACTAACCAAAGTAGAAGAGAAGGATGAGAAAGTTTTACTTATCTCTATTTGGTAGCTTATGACTTAGGATTTATGGCATGGGAGGATGCACAAGGATTAAGACTGCACTTCATACTTAGATATTTATCAGGAAAGCGATTACAATGTATTGCAACATCTCTGGCATTATTAGAAGCTGGAGAAACAAATGAAAGTACATGCACATGAACGATTTATGTATAATTCCCACATTATAGCGAGAGATTTGTGATCAGGATGTTGACTTTTTGTCACGGCCCCAGTGACAAAGTCTGATCCTAATCGTTCTATGTAATTTCTGAAAAAAATCAGGGTCACAAGACCCCCAAAATTTGTTCAATATCTGGGAACCTATAGGTTAATCACTCATGCAATTCCTTTGTTGCTTCTTTCATGTTCAACCCATGAACCTTACGGATCATTTAGAATTCAGCTGGCTCAAGAAATTCTATTTAAAATCACTCGTTAAATTCTCCACTCTGCTTCAATGCAAAGAATGATATCCAACAAATCTTACCTTAGCTTCATGCCACAAGAGCAGGCAATCTCAGTCAAAGAAGGTTAGCTTAAAATCTGGTGCATTGGATACACTATTCTTTTTCCAATGAAAATGTGTTCTATCTCCACAGTAGTTTAGACAATATGGTCTAGTGACTCTCATTTTTTATGTTAACTTATTACTTTTAGTGTCAAAATGTCAGGTCCAAGATGGTTTCCAGGCCTGACATTTAACTTTCTGGTATTCGCCGTTAGCATCCTTTCCTACTTCTTATTCTCATTGTATGACTTCTGTATATCCATATTTTTTCTCTTTGTTGATGACCCATGCAGATATTATCATTACAACTATTGAGATAGAGTATTAATGTGGATTTTAAACCACTGCTTGAATTAGACTTCTTCGGAGAGAAAAGTGGAAAGCTTTCTCAATTTTTTAGGGCAGTCTTAGTTCTGAGTAATTCGTTTTGTTTTGCTTTTTGCTTTTCTTAACATTTATAACACAGAGAGAGGGACACAATCTGGGCAATTTTAAAATATGCATTTTGTCTCAGATTGGTCTAACACATGGCAACTTCAAATATCAACCAGCAAATGTTCTACCCTCCACATCGGCAAAAAGAATCCAAACCTCATATATAAACTGAATAAACAAAATCTCACAGCCAACCCCCACTCAGTAAAAGACCTTGGAATACTAATATCAAATGATCTAAGTGCCAAAGCCCACTGCAACAATATCGCCAAAAAGGCTTCTAGAGTTGTTAACCTGATCCTACGCAGCTTCTGCTCTGGCAATCTCACACTACTCACCAGAGCCTACAAAACTTTTGCCAGACCCATCATTGAATACAGTTCACCTGTCTGGAACCCATACCACATCTCAGACATCAATACCCTTGAAAATGTCCAAAGATACTTCACCAGAAGAGCCCTACACTCCTCCACTTGAAACAGAATACCCTACGAAAGCAGACTATCAATCCTAGGTCTAGAAAGCTTAGAACTACATTGCCTAAAACACAATCTAAGTATTGCCCACAAGATCATATGCTGCAATGTTCTACCTATCAATGACTACTTCAGTTTCAACCGCAACAACACAAGAGCACGCAACAGATTCAAACTTAATATTATCCGCTCCAAACTTGACTGTAAAAAATATGACTTCAGCAACCGAGTTGTTGAAGCGTGGAACTCATTACCTGACTCAGTAACCCCCAACATTTTTCCCTTAGACTATCCACGATTGACCTCTCCAGGTTCCTTAGAGGTCAGTAAGGGGCATGCATAAGTGCACCAGAGTGCCTTCCCTCCCCTGTCCAATTGTCTCTCCTTATCTCATTTATCTTTTCTTCCTTTCAAATATGTTCACCTGTACTTTTATATCTTTTCTTCTATTCTTTTCTTTATTTATATTACTACATATCTATTCTCTTCAATGTCTATTATGTATTGGACAAAATAAATAAATAAAATAAAATAAATAAATAATCTATAACTCCCAGAGTTTTCCAGCCAGTATCACATTGCTAAGAATTCTGGGAGTTGAAGTCTACACAGGTTGGCTAAGTTGCAAAACACTAACGCAACAGGTTAAAATGAATAATGATTGCAAGGAGTGGATATGTCTACTTTAATGAAAAGAAGGACTAGGAGGGATATGGTAGCAATGGTCCAATATCTATGGCTACCACAAAGAAAGGTCGATCGACCTATTTTCCAAAGCACCTGAATGCAGAAAAAGAAGCAATGGATGGAAACTAATCAAGGAGAGATGCAGCCTAAACCTAAGCAGAAATTTCCTGACAGTGAAAACAATTAATTAATGGAACAACTTGCCTCCAAAAATTGTAGGTGCTTTATCACTGAAGGTTTTCAAAAAGGTATTCAAGGTCTCTTCCAACTCTGTTATTCTTTTATTGTGGTTTTTCAAATATATTCTTTATATATTTGTCCTTGGATAGGGGTGGCAAACAAATCTAATAAATTATTATTATTATTATTATTATTATTATTATTATTATTATTATCATCATCATCATCAATAATAATAATAATAATAATAATAATAATAATAATAATAATAATAATAATGTGTCAGTTTTGTTGTTATTCCCCATTTCTTTTGGGTTTTATTTTCCATGCAATTTTCCAACCTGCTTTTACACTGTTTAGTGTTGGTTATCAAAGCTGAACATTAATCTGCATGTAAAATACTGTATCTCCTTTAAAAATCCTTTAAAATAAAATTTAGTAAAACACTACCACTAAAAAACATGTCTCCTTTCATTACCTGTGTACTATCAATTCAGAATTGTTTTCTTTTTATTCCTGTGCTTCAAGAGGTAACAAATCTTTACACAGATTTCAAACAAAGGTAACAAAGGAAAACTGTTGTGATTCAGCCTGAGGCTGCTCAGGGACCAGCTGTGTCTCTGCTGGCTCCATGCTCGGAGGAGGATGACAGCGCAGAGGAGGGGGCTGAACAGTCGGACAGGGGAGAGGAGAGTCAGGAATGGGATGAAGGAGAACAGCATGAGAGCCGGGGGGGGGGGGGGCTCTCCCCAGCCAGTAGCTTGGAGTCATTAGGTGATGACGCACAAGCTGTCATTGACATGAGTCAGAGACGTTCAGAGCAACGAAAGGAGCAGTTAAAGAAATATTATCACCATTGAATTAGAAACAGCTGGGTTTGGGTGTGGTCCTCATCAGCAGGGTTTAAAAGGCAGGCAAGGCCTTGAAGCCATGTGGAGTGTTATCAATTGGAGTTGCGGTGACCTGTTTTGATTCTCAGCGTCTCTGATCTTGGCTTGTGGTCACGCAATCTGGAAGACTCGTTGGAGGCGTCTGTTTGCTATCTACAGCTTCGTCTTGGCAGCAAGAATCTGGTATTGCTTCATGGACTATTCCCTTTGTGTATATATTTGAAGTTCCAGTGTTTTTCCTGTTTGTAAGGACATTTTCTGTTACCTGTGGTTTCCTTGAATTATATAAACTGCCTTTGCTTTTTACCAGTGTGTCTGATTCTCTTTTTGGGTTGGTATTGGCTTCTGGAGTGACTCAGACAGAACAGAAAACAATATTTTTTAAAAAATTTATGCAGCAGAAAGAATCCCTGGGTTGATGATTACAATTTTTGTATTAAAGCAACAAAGGATTATATGGCAAATGTTTTGCCAGATATGAAAAATATTTACTCTTGACTTGTGGTCTGATGTTTGTTAACATCTTTTCCATTTCTTAAAGCCAAAATGATGCCCTGGGATAAATATTGTTCACACATAACATCCCCCCCACCCCCTTTTAGAAAGTCATTGTATTTTGAAATTGCAGAAAGTACAGCTTTCCAAAAATATTGCTTGAAATCTTTATTAGGGACATTCTTTTGCAAAGTTGCAACCAAAGAGAACTATATTTTTAATTGTTGCTATTACATTTAAGTTCCACTCTTGGGACAAATTCTTTGGGAAGCACGATTCCAACTTATTTTAAGGACTATTTTCATTATTATTTATGACTATAATATCTGGACTGCATGAATAGATTGTGGCCCATGTAGTTACGACCATCTTTTCTACTGCTAATCCTTTAATGAAAACAACAATAAAGAGGTCAACTCTTAGAAGTAGAGTTCATTTCTTGCCCATCTTCAACCAAGAGAGTCCTTAAGCAATTTGTGCAGTAAATCTGAAAAGAATTCACTGAATGGTTAGGAATTTTATGGAGGAAACTGGAGTGGAGCAATACTATAGGCAACTATGAAAAAAAACCCAATGCATTGTCTTGCTGTTGACTGCTGGACATTTGAGGGCAATTGTGCTACCATTGGTGAATATGTCAGCATTGCATATCATAGTTGATATGATAGGTGTCCACTGAAAGCAAACTGCAGTGGGTAAGTAGGGGTGTAAGAGAAGAGTAGGCTGAGCTAGAAGGTGGGGTTAAATATGTCATCTGTTTGGAATGATTGCATTGCCATCCAGTCCTGTGAATTCCATGGACCTTAATCTTACACCAATTTAGCTTTGACTGTTAGTTTTTTATTTATTTTATTTATTCATTTGTCCAATACACAAATACATAGGAAGAAAAATAGATATGTGATAATATAAAAGAGGGTGAAAGTGAACTTAGAGGAGAGGATATATGAAAGGAAGAGAATATATAAGATAGGTGAAAGAAAGGAAAGACAATTGGACAGGGGACGAAAGGCACACCAGTGCACTTATGTACACCCCTTACTGGCCTATTAGGAACCTGGAGAGGTCAATCGTGGAGAGTCTAAGGGAGAAGTGTTGGGGGTTAGGGGTTGACACAATTGAGTCCAGTAATGAGTTCCACACTTCGATAACTTGATTGTTGAAATCATATTTTTTACAGTCAAGTTTGGCGCGGTTCATATTAAGTTTGAATCTGTGGCGTGCTCTTGTGTTATTGCGGTTGAAGCTGAAGTAGTCATTGACTGGTAGGACATTGCAGCATATGATCTTGTGGGCAATACTCAAATCGTGTTTTAGGTGCCGTAGTTCTAGGCTTTCTAAGCCCAGGATTGTTTGTCTATTTTCGTAGGATATTCTGTTTCGAGTGGAGTAGTGAAGGGCTCTTCTGGTGAAATATCTTTGGACATTTTCAAGGGTGTTGATGTCTGAGATGTGGTATGGGTTCCAGACAGCTGAGCAGTAGTCTAGGATGGGTCTGGCAAAAGTTTTGTAGGCTCTTGTGAGTAGAGTGAGATTGCCTGAGCAGAAGCTGCCTAGGATCAGGTTAACAACTCTAGAGGCTTTTTTGGTGATATTGTTGACTAGATTCTTGTGTATACATAGCAATAACAAACTCTTCTATGTTTTGAACGCAACAAATGCTCCTGGTTATTTGCGTTTGACATGGGATTTTTCATGTCGTTTTTTTTCTGTTGGACTGACATTTCTACTGATAGATGAATCAAATGCACAGTTGCACACCATCAAGGAGAGAGTTAACAATTGCATGTGAAGATACATAAATAATTCAGCTCACTCAAAAGGTGGCAACTTGAACAAGTCCCTTTTGGTTAAACTTATTTAATGAAAAGGTGAAGTTAAGTGAGTGATAGCATCGTTCCAGAGGCCATTGTCCAGAGGGAATATGGACCATCTACATTACAACATTGAATGACTTCAGCGAAATTATGTCAGCTGAGTTCTCCAAGCCTTCAGAGACCGAGAACCTGTCTGATCTCTTCAAGAAGTGATCCTGGACAAGTGTTTTTAGAAAAGGCAGCTGCATGTAGCCCCATAAAACTCTCTTCTATTTTTTAAAAAAAACTCCTGCCCATTAGCAAAATACTTAAAAGAGGAAGAGAGAGAGAGAACGAGAGACCAGAGAGATCATTAAGATATTATGAAAGCTTTTGAAACATTATCTTGATGATAGGATGAGAACCCCTAATAATACTTAGATATATTTAAAAATGAATGTTTCTTTTGTTCAGGCACACATATAGATTTTACATAGCTTGGATGAGAGATATTCAAAGCGCCATTTCAAAGAAGGAAGTATAGAGATTATTCTATGTTGGGGGGAAAAAATAAAGGAAACCACCACTTTTCTGTATGAATGCCCGCGTAACTACTTTTTGCAATATTTTGGACGCAAATATTAAGTGGAGTCATTATATAGAGAGAAACTTTTCTTCTATATCTTCTATTGAAAGCTAACATAGAATATATCCATATTCTAATGAGTTGTACATAGACTCTTGAGATTGTATAGCACGAGCATTTCTTTCAGGGCAAGTAGAAAATCAAACTGCCTTCCTTCCAAAACAATTACAGAGCAAAACAAGGTCATTTAAAAGAATTTTAAAGTCTACTTTTCCAATGTCTTGGACTTCAGCTGGTGTAGAACTTGGGGTGGGAGAGATAGCGCTTGAAACATTCCATTTGAGTTGCTCTACCATACGATGCCACAAGCAGGGATGAATACAAGGGTCGCCCAGAAAGTAATGCACCACATTTTTTTCTCAGCTTACAGTAATGGTACGAATGCAAAACTTTAGATATACATTATTTGAATTGTCAGGAGCGCATAGGTAAATTTTGAGTTTCTTCAGACATAGCTGCAGCAGTGTTTTGAAATGGCATCTGTAAGGGATGTATGTTACAAGTAGCGTGTCGTCATTGAATTTCTCACGGCAGAGAAAGAAACTGTTGGGAACATTCACAAATGTTTGTGTACAGTTTATGGAGAATCTGCAGTCGACAGAAGTACGGTTAGTCACTGGGCACAGACGTTGAGGCCATTAGAAGAACAGAACAAAAGAACAGAGGGTGAGGCCATGAGAACAAGGAGTGGTACCAACAGGGCATACATGCCCTTGTGTCTCATTGGAGGAAGGCCATAGAACGGGACGGAGATTACGTGGAGTGTAGAAGAAACATTGTTCTTTCTTCTCTGTAAGTTTCATTGTGTTCAATAAATAATTGTTTGAAGAAAAAAAGTTGGTGCATTATTTTCTGGGCAACCCTCGTAGACACACACACACACAAACACACCCTTAAGCCATAATCCTTGCTGTCCTGAATTTTGAAATTTTGTACTCATTTTTAGTGATGGGCGAACTGAACTCGCACAATTCAGGTCTGTACCAAATTTTGTGGTGTTCGGTATGCCGAATACGAATTTTTTTGAAACTTTGGGCAAAGTTTGGGGTCGCGTTCGGCGTTTGGAGCTTTGACGTCACTGGCAGGTTGCTAAGGACGCTAAGGTTATCACTTCCTGGATTCCATGGAATTCAGGAAGTGATCACCTTGGCATCCTTAGCAACCTGCCGGTGACGTCAAAGCTCCGCCCCTGGAATCTCTTCTTGGGAGGGATTCCCCAGCTCCTTCAAAGGGAGGTCTTCACGTAAAAATAAACATGCTTATTTTTCCATGAAAGGACCGCCCTTTGCTTGCAGCGCCACTGCGGCGTCCTTTTTCGTAAAAATAACAATGTTTATTTTTACATGAAGACCTCCCTTTGAAGGAGCTGGGGAATCCCTCCCACGAAGAGATTCCAGGGGCGGAGCTTTGACGTCACCGGCAGGTTGCTAAGGACGCCAAGGTGATCACTTCCTGGATTCCATGGAATCCAGGAAGTGATCACCTTGGCGTCCTTAGCAACTTGCCGGTATACATGATGTCAAAGCTCCGCCCCCGGAATCTCTTGGTGGGATTCCCCATTCGGGTTCAGGTTCGGTTCAGGTTCAGCCGAATCTTGGGTAAAGTTCATCCGAACTTGCCAAACCCAAACACCGTTGGGTTCGCCCATCACTACTCATTTCATGTTTAATTAATTCCAAAGGGGGCGAAGGAAGACCAGAAACCACACAATAGGAAGAATGAAAACCTCTAAGCTGGGTTTGTCCTGTTCCTTTCCTTGATGATCTGCTTGTTTGGGGGGAAAGGGGGAACATTTAAGGTTTTCATCCTTGTTTTTCACCCCAGGTCCCCCCTTTTCAGTTGTGACAACGTAAAAATCTTCCCCGAAAGAAAAGTTCTTTTGTGTTGGTGCGAGTGGGATGCACCTACTGGTCTCACATCATCAAAGAAACAGACGTCTATCTATAATTTATGCTCTGCTTAAAGCTTGCAGTGATCTGATGTGGCTTTTTCAGGCAACATCGTCTGTCTTGGCAAAGCCTGTCAGTCATCAGGGCTCGCTCAAATTGTAGACCATTAGTCAGAGAGACAGCAAAGTTTCTTTAATGATGCTTTTATACGTAGTGTGTTGGCAGTGAAACAGAGAAGGATTGACTTGATCAATGCATTAGTCTAATCATGGGGTTCCTGCTCTTAATTTCTTTTGTCGGTAATTTCCATACTCAAACAGCATCCAGGATACTTATAAAGGCTCACTTAGAGCGCTGTTGATGAAGGCAGCCACCTATAAAGGAGGGCTTGGGTACCACGCTGCAGGAAGCATGGAGGAAGGCAGGGAGGGGAAAGAACAATAACAGTTCTCTTTGAACGGCTTTTCCTAATGGGAAAATTATGCAATGTTTGTCAGAAAGTGGAACATTCCCACTTCTACATACCCCTCCTCTCTTTTACACCAGTTTGCCCACAAAGGATCTGAAAGAGGAGAAAATCAGATGTCGGCCCTTTAGGATAGCATAGCACAGCATTTAGACTTATATACCGCTCCACAGTGCTTTCACAGCCCTCTCTAAGCGGTTTACGGAATCAGCATCTGTAGCAAGTTGAGGATTACCTGTAAAGTGGTTTCGTCACCTGGAGAGGATGCCCTGGGATGCCCAGGTGTACATAAAAATAAGATGGAGAGAGAACATTGCAGGCACTCGAGCATCACAGCATCACATAACAGTGGTTTGCTCAACACCCAGTAAGTAAGTAGAAGAGAGAGAGGGGGGGGGGTAGGGAGAGAGAGAGAAGAGAGAGGGATAGAGAGAGAGAGAGGGAGAGGGATAGAGAGAGAGAGGGAAAGAGAGAGAGAGAAGAGAGAGGGATAGACAGAGAGAGAGGGAGGGAGAGAGAGGGAAAGAGAGAGAGAGAAGAGAGAGGGAGAGAGAGAGAGAGAGGGAGAGAGAGAGGTAGGGAGAGAGGGGGGAAGAGAGAGAGAGAGAGAAGAGAGAGGGATAGAGATAGAGAGGGAGGGAGAGAGAGGGAGGGAGGGAGGAAGAGGGGGAGAGAGAGAGAGAGAAGAGAGAGGGATAGGGAGAGAGAAGGAGAGAGGGAGAGCGAGAGAAGGAGAGAGGGAGAGAGAGGGAAAGAAAGGAGGAGAGAGAGGAGGAAGAGGAGAAAAAGGAGTAGGAGGAGGAGGAGGAGGAGGAGGAGGAGGAGGAGGAGGAGGAGGAGGAAATGATGATAATAGCAGGTTGTCCCCTTTCCCATTCTATGGCAGAAAGGGGGTGGAACACCATTCCTGTATTTATTCTATTCTCCAAGCTTCTAACTTCAGAAATCCACCACAATAATTGCAAGTTCTTTCTAAATCCAGAACAATAGAATAGAATAATGGAATAACAGACTTGGCAGGGACCTTGGAGGTCTTCCAATCCAACCCCCTTCTCAGGCAGGAGACCCTATATCCATGGTTCCCAATGTGGGCCCCATGCCCCACGGGTGTGTGTGTGTGATTTTTAATAGGGGCAGTTGGAACCTTGTTTAAACCAAGTTAATGGCCTTTTAGGCTTCCTCCGTGTAAGTAATTCACTTTTTAAATAATAAGAATTATATGTCACCGGCGGGGTGGGAAACCTCAGGATTTAGAGATGCTTAGGTGGGGCACGGCCATAAAAAAGAGATTGGGAACCACTGCATATCATTCCAGACAAGTAGTTGCCCAGTTTCTTCTTGAAAAACCTCCAGTGATGGAGCATCCACAACTTCTGGAGGCAAGGAGTTCCACTGATTAATTGTTCTAACTGTACATAAGCACCCCAGAAACCATGATGTCATGGGGAGAGGTAAAACTTGCACAGACCCAAACGCTTTCTTAAAAGAGTCAAGTTTCCATAGAGTGGAAAGACTCTATGGAACTTTATGAACTCCAACACTTTACCCTTGGATTATCCACTGTTGACCCATCCAGATTCCTAAGAGGTCAGTAAGGGGCAAGTACAAGTGCACTAGAGTGCCTTCCGTCCCCTGTCCTATTGCTCTCCTGTATCTCCTATACCTTTCTTCTATTCCTATATCTATTCTTCTATTCTTTCATTGATATGTTCTATTCCTATAACTTCTCTTCAATTCTTAGATATATTTTACTATGAGTATCTCCTCTATAACCTTCATCATGTATTTTACTATGTGTATACCCACTAAAACCCTCATTATGTATTGGACAAAATCAATCAATAAAATAAAATAAAGAAATATATTTCCCAAAGTTAGAGAAAGACTTGTTCTTGCAAACAAAGGATACCTCCAAAGTCCTCCTCGAAAGCATTTCTTCAGAGGAGAAATCTTCAGTCTCATTGATTGGGAAGACTCAAACCGGAAAGGCATTCGGGCCCCAAATCATGAAGTATTTAAAGGGACAACCTTCACTTTGAATTGTTACTCCCTGTTTCAAGTAGGCTATGCTAGACAACCCATCTTCTCCTGAAGTAGGAGAATTGATTTCCTGTTCCGAATGTCACTTCTTCCCCTCTACTTATTGTCAGCCCAGATTAAGACTGTAAAGGTAGCCGGCAGGATTCCATCACCCTTGGACGCAATCTAGAATATTTAAGCGCTGTAAATTAAGCGAGTATCAGGGCTGCCACATGAAGTTTACACGGCGGTCTGAAACACGAGCCATCCACAACCTAAGTGCCCTACACGTTTTTGTAGAAGTGTAATTAGAAATGTTGGCTTAAGAGTTGCTACTGTACTTTCTTAACTGGATTTGAGCACTCAAAATCAGTGGAAAAAGACCTTTGAGTAGGCATGGAGAAGATTTGCACGGTTTCATTAATTAGCCAATTAAAGCTGCACGGGCTTGAATGTGGATCCCCCCCCCCAAAAAAAGTATGTAGAAATAGAACCCTGCATCTTTGTTTTTGCAACAGTTGAGACCCATTTATGCCAAAATAGGCACAATAAGGAAATAAACACTCTTTTGGAAGAGATACTTTCTCCTGCACGTGACCAAGGGGACAATTATTTCATTTACAAATTCATTTGGGGTTGATCCAGACCTAGGCATGCTTGTGGAAGAAACTTTCACTCAATGGGCTTCAGACAGTGGTGAATCCTGGGCCTAGAAAGTTTAGAACTAAGACGCCTTAAACAAGATCTAAGTATTGCCCACAAGATCATATGCTGCAACGTCCTGCCTGTCGGCGACTACTTCAGCTTCAACCACAACAACACAAGAGCACACAACAGATTTAAATTTAATATTAACCGCTCCAAACTTGACTGTAAAAAATATGACTTCAGTAACCGAGTTGTCGAAGCGTGGAACTCATTACCAGACTCCATAGTGTCATCCCCAAACCCCCAAAACTTTACTCTTAGCTTATCTACGGTTGACCTATCCAGATTCCTAAGAGGTCAGTAAGGGGCGAGTACAAGTGCACTAGAGTGCCTTCCGTCCCCTGTCCTATTGCTCTCCTATATCTCCTATACCTTTCTTCTATTCCTATATCTCTTCTTCTATTCTTTCATTGATATATTCTATTCCTATATCTTCTTTTCTATTATTTCTTAGATATATTTTACTATGAGTATCTCCTCTATAACCTTCATCATGTATTTTACTATGTGTATATCGATATATACCCACTAAAACCCTCATTGTGTATTGGACAAAATAAATAAATAAATAAATAAAATAAATAAATAAATAAGTTAAACCATTGAATTTCATCAGATCTACTTTGAGGAAGAAGAAATTAGGATAAGGGTTTTTTTGTGCAGGCCGTCCACATTCTAAAGTCTTTTAAATACTGTATTATTTAGGACAATGTTTACATTGAGCAAATAAATTCAGTCTTCTGTCCCAAATATGGCTAAATATGCTAAAACATCTCACTTTTTTAAAATTAAGAAACGAAAGTTGCTTCTTTATTGCAGTTCAACTGAAGTCTTTTAAATACTGTATTATTTAGGACAATGTTTACATTGAGCAAATAAATCCAGTCGTCTGTCCCAAATATGGCTAAATATGCTAAAACATCTCACTTTTTTAAAATTAAGAAACAAAATTTGCTTCTTTATTACAGTTCAACTCAGTTATGGTTTATTGTTGGTTAGCTATTAATAGTGATGGGCGAACCGGATCCGCACAATTCGGGTCCGTACCGAATTTTGTGGTGTTCGGTATGCCAAACATGAACACAATTTTTTTTCAAACTTCGGGCAAAGTTCGGGGTCGTGTTCGGCGTTCGGAGCTTTGACGTCACCGGCAGGTTGCTAAGGACGCCAAGGTGATCACTTCCTGGATTCCATGGAATCCAGGAAGTGATCACCTTGGCATCCTTAACAACCTGCCGGTGACATCAAAGCTCCACCCCCAGAATCTTTTCATGAGAGGGATTCTCTGTTCAGGTTCGAGTTTGGGTTCGGCCGAATTTTGCATAAAGTTCATCCGAACTTGCCGAACCCGAACACCGTTGGGTTCGCCCATCACTAGCCCTTGACCAGGGGTAGGCTACTGCCCAGATCTGGGGGGGGGGGACACAGTGGGGTAGCGAAAATGGAGCCCCAGAGCACC